>NW_017098073.1:0-17605 GCF_001412225.1 Nicrophorus vespilloides
TTATATCTATTATAGTTTTCGAGCAAATCAATGAAATGTGAAAACACTGCTTTTCCGAACGTTTTCATTTCAACTTTGAACGCGTATTACAGCAATATGGATAAGAGCACAGGAATGTATATATACTTGCTGGATTCCCAAAACATTCAGCTTTCATATGTATATATTGGATTCATTATATCTATTATAGTTTTCGAATAAATCAATGAAATGTGAAAACACTGGTTTTTCGAACGTTCTAATTTCAATTCTTCAACTTTGAACGCGTATTCATACACTATTCACTACATACCTAACATTCTGAAGATTGACAAATTTCAAATGTAAATAATCAAAATTTTATATGATTTCACTTTAAAAATTGTTATTTATTAGTTCAAACATCAATATTTCCCATTTATGTTTCAATTTATATTCATTTCATATCATAACTTCTGCAGCCGTTTCGAACTCATCACCACCTTACTATAAATTGAAATATAAACATACTATCTATACTATTTTGTAGAAAATATGGAATTTAAAATAAATTACGTAAGTTGGCACATTATTCATGACTATAATCATTAAAAAAAATTAACAAATATTTGTCTTACTTACTAAATTGAACATCACTTGACACATGCCAATTAGATGGTTTAGAAATTGATCAAAAGTAGCCAAAAAATCAATAATTTGTTAATTAATTAATATCTTAACAAAAAAATGAAAAAAACAAATGAAAAACAATGTGAAATTGACTTTTCAGAATGAAATTATAAATAAATGCGCGCTGGATGGAAATAATTGCGAATATGTAAAATTTGCTGGCTGGAAAGAAACGCGTTAACGATAAACATATAAATAACTGACCGTGAGCTACTTGTTTAAATACATTACGATAAGATTTCATTTTAATATCACGAAACAATTGAAAGCAATTGCTTTGTTATAAATATTTAACAAAAACGTAGTCTCGCCTATTTCGATATTTTCAAATAAAAAAAAATTGTGTGTTAGATAACGTTAATTTACGATCGGAATACTGAATATGTCGTATAATAAATAATAATAAAGTGAATAGGTTCTATTATATATATATTTTTTTTATATATTATTTGGGAAAATTTGGTGTAATGAACCCGAAAATGTTTCAATATAAATTCTGTTGAACCCGATAAATTATTACCCCGCGTATTGGGATGAAGGACACGCACGGCCGAAGAGGGCAACCACCCAAAGGTGGGGGAGGATCGGGGGTGGTTATCACGTGTTGTGGCAGTGGGGTGCATGGGGGTGTGGTGACGATGATTCAAGGGTGTGTGTGCGCGCAACAGGTTGATACGCGCCGCCGTGTGGCATCGGGAGGGCGGCGTAGGCGTCGCGACGCTCCGTCTAGCGTCGCGCTGGTGACTCGCACAATATCGATTTTCCTCCTGCCGCACCCAACATTCATCGCGGCAGGCAACAGAGACGCGCCGAGTTCACGGCTCCGAACCCAACATGTGTTCAAGCCTCTGCACCCTCCTTCCTACATCCAACGAGTCATGCGACCCCGCCCCTGCCAAAAACCGACCACCCCACAACCCACGGAAACTTTTCCTAGTCAAGGACTTCCACATGCCCAGAGAGAAAAATAAAAAGCAACCACAGCGAACAAAAAAAATAAAAACGACTCATCTCCTCTTCACAACCACTAGACGTTTATTTTACGTAGTCTGAATGCTCTGAGAATTCATAAAAAAAAAATACTTCACATCTATCTAAATAAAGTTCGTAGAATTTCTCAAAATCAACAATTGCATTTTCATTTCAAAAGTAAATTCATCATAGTTTCATATTAAATTTATTTTTAAGTTGATATGTAGAAAATTAAAAAAAAAAAGTGAGTGCGTACCGCGTTATATGGAAACCGCGCTATAAGAAACTCGGAATTAGTACAAATCACATCATTCGTACCGCGTTATGAGAAAAAAGTGTTATTACTTGTTAGATGAAATGTTTACATATTATAATTAAATTAAAAATATCATATAGATTCATAAATGATGAAAAATATTGATTATATCAAAAAGACTCTGTTTTCACTAATGTTTATAACTAATAGATTTAATACAAATTAAAAGAAGCCTCGGTTTCCGAACATACTTTCGGTTTTCTTACAATAATTTGAATATAAGGAAATTGTGATTATATGGACAAAAAATATAAAATTTAACGGTTAATTTTGAAGAGAATGAAACAGAAGTCGTGGAATTACAAATTGGATACGATTATAAAAAAATTCAATGTGAACGACTTGAATATTTGATTTCGAAAGAAACGCGGATGGTAAATCATGAAAGCGAAGAGATGGGACGAAATCAATTTCGGTGTTTTTATTTTTATTGTTGTTGTTTTGTTTTGGAATTGTTTCTCGTCGTTTAAATTTAGAGTTCGCCGCCTTTGATGTCGCATCGCGTGGACGAATAAATACAAAAGACAAGATAAATTATGAATTATTTAAGGATTGATAAAAAAAAATGAAACAAGAACTAAACTGAAAGACAAGACTTTTGTAAAATTATGTAATCTTTCAACACTCATCCTCGCTGTCAGATATGAGTCGCCTAACTCGTCTTCTTTTAATGGGCAAAATGTCTTCATCACTTAGTTCATCTTCACATTGGTTTTCGATTGTAGCTTTTTTTTCTAACTCCACTAAAACCTCTCTATAGGGAACTAAGCAATTTCTTAACTCTCTTTTAAACTTTGCGCTGCGCTTTGCGTTGAATGATCAATTTTAATGAAATGAAGTTCTAATTCTTTAGCCAAATTTAGCCCTTTTTTCACATCTTGTAAATCGAGATTTGGCACCCATTCATTTTCCTTATTTTCCTTTACCAATGCATTTGAGGTGGATGCATCAATTAATTCCATCAGTTCTTCCTCATCTAAAGATTCTTCCCCGAACACTAGTTCTCTTACATCCTGATGGTTTACTGCAAATTCTTCATCGCTTAAACGAGAAGCAATGTTTACTATTTCTGTAACTGGGAGTGAAATTGTAGAATCATCTTGCATTGCTTGAACCATTTGAGGTAAAAGAGATTTCCAACACGAATTAAGCGTTGATGGGATGCTGTTGAACGAAAACCGCGCTGTAAGAGTACCGCGTTATAGGAGGACTGTAGCAATTTCAGCTTCCAAAAAAAAATACATAAATATTATTTAGAATTTACAATTTGTTGAAAATAATTCTAAATTACGAATGATAAAATCATCTCCAAATTTTAAATTAGAACCGAACTAATTAAACTTAAACCAGATTAGATGAACTGTCAAATTGAAGAAGCGTTACGTGATGTGGGTTAATACTTGAATAATTAATTTGCATTTATGTAAGCTCTCTATAAAACAAACAAATAAATCAATACACTAATTGTCTGAGTAATCTTAATGTATTTTGTTAATATAAGAAGAAATTACATTATTCTCTCTATCGTAAATCTATTTAGAAATGAACATTTAATATCATTAGTTGTAAACTTTTGTAAATGCACACAAGAAATTTATGGTAAGGATAATATGTATTTACAGAAGCAATAAATATGCAATTTTGTATATACTTAGTTTTCGCCGTAAAGTTTCAACAAAAATAGGAAGTAGTAAACATTGATACAAAGTACAAACTATGCACAGTTTTCTATAGAAATTAGAATTTACTTGTAGATAGATATTCAACAGTTTTTACTTATTCTCAGATTGAACATAATTATTTAAATATTTTCAATCGACAATTGGTGTGAAGAAATGTAATGTTCTTGTAATAACCAAGTTTTTTTTGTTATTTCGTAAAATTCTCAACTATTATCATTTATTTTTTTATGCATATGCTACAATATTTGTATTGAAACCATTGTGAATAATGCAACGTTTTGAGACACACAAATCGCCAATATTGATGATGAAATAATAGCGAAGGATTGAAATGAAAGTGGAAGGACTGCAGAAGAGATGGACGAGCAAACAAACAAACTCTGGTCCTTATTAATCCTGCATTGTTGTTTTTCACGACGACTGAGAGCCGGTGGATATAGATGACGAGTGCACTGCTTAATTGCCCCCATTGTCTCAACTCGGATAATGAAACATTACATTTCCCTCTCTTTGTTGTCTACGCGCTCTTCAACAATTGCCTTTCCCCCTCGCGGAACACGGATTAAAATTTAAAAAAAAATAAAAACGTTTCATTACTTAGACAGTTTAATTTATATTAGGAGAAATGATTAATCCTCTCTTGTAGATAAAAATAAAAGTCCGTTACCCAACTTGACGTCTCTGACAGATCAGAGATTAGGCATCCGTTTTGTTCTGATCATCAATGAAACTGGTTTTTTTTTGTATTGAGCAACTATTATAATAATGATAAGCTAGTGATTCGATACAAAAACGCAATTGTGTTCATGATTTCGAATTCATTTTCCGGGAAAAAATGCGCATTTAGTTGCCTAAAAATAAAACAAATGAATAGAGAGATAAAGATTAGGGGTGGAAGAGGGGAGAGAACATGAAAACCGCCTGCCTTGCATTTCGCAATTTTAGGGTGTTTCTCCGCATATACATTTCGATCCCTGGATGAAAACTTTCGCCCCTCGCCCTTTTCGAAAATACTACTTCCCTTTTGCCAGCGTCGCCGCCCGATGATTACGTGCACGTGAAGTTCTCGAGGGTGAATTTATATTCCAACTTATGCAATACATAAATTAGAATTGTATTTCTCGAAACTTGACTTCCATTTAATTAAAATCCAAGTGCGCTTCGCAAAATTTCAGAAACACAACACAACGATAAGGTTTGAAGGGTGATTTGTTTCACTGTATTCAACACAAAATCGATATTTCACATTCAGTGTCACTTTTGACACTGACAGTTTGTTCTAGTATTTGAATAATAATTAAAATGTTTCTCTCCCAACTAATGTGTCTTAATTTTGACAGTAACTTATTTAAAATATAGCTATTATTATGGTTACAAATAAGATAATTAGTAGTAGAAGTAACAATGTACTTGTGATAATAAATAGAATTATAATTAGTTCTAAAATTTATATTCAAATTATTAATAAAGCTCTTATAATTTAGAATTAGGAGTATTTGGATTTGGTAACAGATTCGTGTCCTGTCACTATTGACAGTGACAGTTATTATAATTAATATTTGTTATATATATATTCTAAAAATAAGTTTATTTAACAATTATTGAATAATAATAATAATATTATTGATTTTGTGTAAAATATAAAATAATATTACTTACAAATTTCTATTCTGCTAAAATTCAATACATATCAACAATGTATGTTATGTTGTCAAAGAAGTTACCAATATTTAACTGTCATAATCTTCAATATTATTTAACAATTTTAGTTGGCTAGAAAAGCGTTGCTATGGTGAATCCTCTAATCTGTTTAGAATATATAATCAGTTGGCAACATGAATATTAAAGAACGCATTACATGGTATTATTTAAAAAAGCGCTTCAAAATTAGATAACTTTTCCAATTTCAAAACTTTTCAAATTAATTACTCATTACTTTAATACTTAAACAACAGCTTAAAGTGAATACACTAGGTCCTATTTTTATGCGTACTCTTTTTATGCGGTTTTTATTTCAGGAAGACACGTTTTGACACAAATTTTCAAACCATTTCATCGAAAAAGATGATAATTCTGAACGAGCATTCAAGTTTCACTGATTATATTGTCAAAGGGAAAAAATCAAGATGCGAAGTTGAGACTAATTTTACTTGCCAAGAATCATTATCTTCAGGACATAGATCTGATATGCTGACTATCTCTTCTAATGATGAAAGTGATTTCGAACCAGTACGCAAATTATACCGAACACTCTCATATAACTCATATAATTCTAAAGAAAAAAATTGTGAAGAAAGATTAACTTTTATAAAAAATTTCTGTATTTTCTTCTTTGTAAAATTTTTCCGTATAAATTTAGAAGGAATATGTTAAGATTATATTTTTCTGAAATTTAATAAACTTGTCTATGATTGTTAACGTTTTTTATAAAATTATGAATAAACATTTCAGAAAGAAATAAGATAGTAAGACTAATTATTTTTCTGAAATTTAATAAACCCTTTTTTATGCAATTTTCGGTATATTGTAACTCATTGATTTAATTTTATGCGGTTTTTAAAAAATTATGGAACGTATCCTTTATTTGTATACGTGTGTCTAGTCCTTTTTTGTGCGATTTATTTTTATGCGTTTTCCTGTAAAGAGAAACCAAGTGTATATAGAAAATAATATTTGTTTTTTTTTAACTAACTGATTTAAATAGTATTTTAATTTATAATAATTGTCTTAATAATAACGTGTTTCTCAATTTCGATTTCCTTCCCTTCGAAAGAATTTCAGACTTAAAATGAATCAGTTTTAAAATCTTTACTTAAATTACTCGATTCAAATAGTTTAATAATTTAATTGCAATTACTGAATCAAAAGTATTGAATTTTGCTTTTTAAGTTAACTGAATAGAAGAATATTTAATTTTACAGTTGATTTTTTTTTTCTTGAAGTTTTCCAATTCCGTTTTTCCGGCACTAGAATTTTCCAGTTGGCGAGATAATGTCGAGGGTAAAAAAAAGAGGAAAAGCAAACAAAATGTGAGCAGATACGATACATTGCTTTCGTAAATACATATAATGGATTTGCGTTTTGCGAATACAAACGCGATGAATGTGTGTATATAAATGTATGTATATCATTCTTATCCGACCACCCTTTTATGAAATGTATATGTACATGTACGTATTTATCGGAAGGGTCGCTCGCCGCTGCCAAAACTCGATATATACTTACTACTACTACAACATCAACACATTATGTACATATTTGTATTGCACTTGCTTTGGATGGATCGAGTGTGCTCGTGAATACGAAGTAAGTGTTTGTTGGCGGCGGCGACGGCGAAGGCAACCATACTATATTATGCTATGTAGTCTGTAGTATGCGAATGTGTACTTACCACGCCGCCTCCGGCTGAATGGACGAGCAGACTCTTGCCTTGCGAAAGACCGGCCATTTCGAAGAGCAGGATGTATGCGACGGTGTAATTCATGGTCATGGCTGCCGCCTGCAACGGGGTCATACCTGGCGGCATTTTGAACACATATTTGGAAGGCACCGCCACGAGCTCGGCCCATGCCTTGAATTCCGGCAATGCCACAACCTTATCGCCGATCTGAAAAACAAACATGCATTCACTTTTAACATTATCATCCAAACACATCCATCAACAGTTTCCATAACACCTTTTATGTATTCATAGATTATCAATATAAATCTTAAGAAATAATCCAACAGAATCTGAGACTTCAATTACCAACACTTCAAATAAATTAATCTTAAAGTTGCAGTACAATCTTAATAGTTCTTAAACATTAAACAAAATAACTAAAATATTGATTATAGCTTTTAATACAATGCAGAAATAATCATGTTATTAAAAGTTCTTTAATCACAAAAACTCTACTCATCAATCAATCAAAGTATTGCAATAAAAATTATTGAAATATGTTAGCAAACATTTTCTATATGTTCATAATCGAAGAACTTTAAATGTAACAAAAAGTGTGACTTTATTCAGTTTTGTAATCACAAATAAACAAATACATGAAAATCTTCATCAATATGAAGATGAGGAAACAATACCAATGTTTAATAGTACAGCAAGATTTCTACACTATAGCACATATACTATATTAAATTGCCTATTTTTCAAGAAATGAACAATTTCTAAATGATAAAAAAAATCAAATTTGACCATTTATTTCGATGACAAAAATTGGATTGCAAATCCTTACTTGGAAGACATCTTCTCCATTCTGAACTAACTAAATTTATCTATTCAACTAAATCAACACAACATAGAGGCGATGAAAATGAAACTTTGTATATTAACAAATTAAAGAAGTTTTCAAAATGTTTCCAAATTAACCTCAAATGATTGTAGATAATTGTGAATTTGATAAAGAACTAATGACATTAAACATCTCCAAAAAACTAATTGAAAAATTTATCAAATATTATCAGATTATGAGTGACTAAAAGTATATAAATTCTTTATTCGTATAATAATAAAAATATCTTTTGATGTCTGCAATAAAAAGTAGTAATAAATAAAGTAAAACATTATATTACAGTGTTCATAAAGTATATGAATAGATATAAAGTGTTTGCATTATTGTTTACTCTTTATAAAAGCGAATGAAAAGGTTTATGAAAGGATTTTCTCCAGATATAATAGGTTGCTTGCGCTCGTTCATTACTTAACAAACAAACAAACAAACAAAGATAAAAAAAATTGTAGCTGGAGTTTCAAGAGATGCAAGTCAAGATCAAAGAGAGTCGTTATTTCGCAGAGCTAAAAGAAAATTGCCAAAATAGGATGTTTTACTTGAGAATAGAACGAATAGACATTGAATATTTCATTTTTTTATGTTAAATATAAAGAGAATATTTCATGCATTTGTATTAAAATTTACCGTAATTTTTGTAATATTCAGCTGTTTTTTTTGTAAATTGAATTAATACATAAAACATTAATTAATAAAAGTTGAATTAAATCTGTTTTTAATTGAAAAATTGTTATTTAAATCCATAAATAAAGTTTGTTATTTTTCAAATATTTTCTTAATTTAAGTGATTATAAAGAAAACTGTGGCTTCTGCTGTAATGCGGAATGAAATTAAATTAGATTCATCAAATGATTGCATCACTTCAAAGTTTTTACCGACGAAAAAGTTATTCCATTAAAAATTGATTTTCGTGAAAAGCCATGAAAAGTTCGTATTTTCTTCTTCTACTTCTTCTTCAAAAGAAACAAGTCTGTATATACATTTTTTTTTTCTTGTACATTGATAAAATTGTTTCTCGACGAGAGACGAGACATCCCATCCGTCTTCGAGGAGAAAATGAAAGCGAGTCTGTTAATGAATGAACAAAAACAAATTACGTTAAAATGCCTTTGAGATATTATTTTACTCTCATTTTAATGAACACACACAGACATAATAATTACAATTATCAAACAGTAAGAAGTTTGATATATTAATGTTTTTTTTTTTTAAACGTTTTCTAAATTCAGAAATTATAAACTTTTCGAGCAAAAATTCTTCAAACTTTAACCCTTTGCTCATAATTCAGGTACAATTAAAATTTTTAAAATAAAATGACGTTTGACTCAATATATAATTGATGTAGTAACTTAATATAGTGACATAAATTATTAAACAATTCATTGGTTGGTAACTCTTGTTATTTCTTTTAAAATAGAAAAGAAAAATGTACTTTGATAATAGACAACCATATTAAAAATATATATATATATATTTGTTTGTAATAAAAATATCCATATATCAAATTCACAAATACTGCTGAAATTCACTGCAAACGTTCTCCATAACTACCAACATGTTATTGGTTAAATGCAAAGTATGTAGTTGGTACACCTGACAGCAGTAAATGCATGCAAAGCGTAACGTGGATGCACCATTAACTCCATGTTTGTGAACCGCTCTAATGGTTAGCCAATGGCGAAAGCAATAAACTGCGGAAATTGGAAGTCCATTATATTTATGTATGGATATAATGGATATATAAATAAATTGCTGTAGCGACGTTGGTCGTTTAACCATGAGGGAGAAAAACGATCTAACAATAAGCCTGTCTCGACCCGAGGCGAAACGTCACGTATACAGGAAGAAATATGAAACAGGTCCTCTCTGTCCCCCCTTTAATTATCATTAAAGCGAGCAGTAAAACACCGAAAGCCGGCTATGAACTTTTTAATAAAAACAAAATTATTTTCCTTCCGCCTACGAGGTTTATTATTATATTTTTTTTTCTTTTTTACGAGGATGGAAGTAGAAAATTTATTATTTATGCTTTCGGCGTCGTCGGGTTGATTATTATATATACTGACGGTTTCGTGCAAGAAGTCCGACGCCACCGATCTACCCGTACTCTCTCTCTCTTCCTACTTTCGCCTTCCGCATTGCATAAACGTGCAAAATCCAGTCCCGTGGGGCACATAAAAAAAACAGGGGGAGCAATAAAACCGCCCCCATACCCTGAGCACACGCATTTTATGTCGCTTGGTGCTGTGCGTGTTTGGTGGTCCGAAAGGGAGGAATCCGTAACGACACCTGAACGAAAAAGATCGATACTTGGGGAATACGATTGCTGTGGTAGGCTTTCCCCACTAAAATCCCTCTTAATGTCGCACAAAACTTTTGGGTTCGAGGTCGGGCACGTAGATAAAACTTGAATAGTTAGGGTGGAAGGTGGAGGAGCCATCAATTCTGCTTCCTAAACACTGTTACTTCTTCTACAAACTCATTCAAAACTTTTACACTTCTTTCTACATTAGCAACAATAACCATTATAAATATTAAGACACGATAAATCTTACAAAATTAAAATCTAGTAAGCGTCATTTAAATTTTGTTATTTTTCATGATTCCATGTTTTATGTAAAAATCAAGTTACATATGATATTATATATTAAAAAAAAGAAAGCAACAAGGGTATGAATAAACACAATGTATATTGCATCAAGACTGTAACAAGATTCAGGTGTGGCAATGTCAAGAATGGAAGATATTGATTGGACGGGAAGGGCAGAGAGAAAGAGAGAGAGTAAGATGATAATAGAATGAGGGAAGAAAGGTGGGCTACACGATGTAATGGATTGGACTCGTGCAATGAATAAGGGATGTTGTTGTTGAGAACGACGTACATGGAAGAAACAGGTATTACTATCTACCTACAAACACCAAACTAACGAGAAAAGCCGCAGAGCAAAGTCCATAAACAGCAATCTCGCTAATTGATTGCTGTCTTAATCACGTCAAAGAATGTATTGTTTCCATGGTAATTTACAATATAATAGTCGGCTGTCAGTTTAAGAAATGATGGACAAGGCGATGATTTATTTTTGAGCATATTTTTTCTTAAGAAAAATCGACATTATAAACTTATTGGAAAGTTACGAATGCAGCATTCGTCGCGTAGAAAGCGTTCTCGTTGTATAATTATTGCTATTAAAATTAATCTTTCATACATTTCCAGATAACTGGAGAATTGTCATAAAAAATGGTTTTAAGTTTTATTACTAGAATATATATTGTGGTAATAGTTCTTTTGCAAATATTTTTTTTTTATAAAGTTAGGAAGTTTTTTTTTTGTAGTTGGCAGCAATTATGAAATGTCATCGAATGTATCAACATTGAAACTTTACAATATGAAAAAAAAATAAAGAGTGGTGAAAATTAGTTCTTTTGCAAATATTTTTTTTTATAAAGTTAGGAAGTTTTTTTTTGTATTTGCCAGCAATTATGAAATGTTAGCAAATGTATCAACATTGAAACTTTACAATATGAAAAAAAATAAGGAGTGGTAAAAATTAGTTCTTTTTCAAATATTTTTTTTATAAAGTTAGGAAGTTTTTTTGTAGTTGGCAGCAATTATGAAATGTTATCAAATGTATCAACATTGAAACTTTACAATATGAAAAAAATAAGGAGTGGTGAAAATTATCGAAAAAAATAGTTCTTTTGCAAATATTTTTTTTATAAAGTTAGGAAGTTTTTTTTTGTATTTGGCAGCAATTATGAAATGTTAGCAAATAAATGAACATTGAAACTTTACAATATGAAAAAAAAAAGATTTTTTATTACAAATAAATAATGGAATGTGTACTAAAGTTTATAACTTTAATTAATTTGTTTAATGTTGTAGTTCTTGAGCAACAAAAACTGTACAACTTGATAATCTCAGATTCTGAAGAATGTTTTTAAAGATAAATTACAAGTAAAAAAAGTGTGTATTATAATTAATTAAAACTTACCGAGAAACCTTCAACTCCTTCACCAACTTGCTCAACTTCACCGGCGCACTCGAATCCCAGGATGAAAGGACACTTTGGAGGAGCATCGATGGCTCCCTGACGCACCATCAGATCCTGGAAGTTCAGACCGCTGAAACGAGACAAAAACAAAAACAAAATAAATTTAATGAAATCAACTGACAACGAACGGATTAAAAACAAAAGCAAAGCAGGATAAAAGATTCATTTGTTGTAAATTACACATCTTTCTAATTTCCTTTAATCCCGTCTCCGCTTCAGACAATCCAGACGTCACAATTAAGTAGGCTTTGTTGGTGATTGTTTGTCAATTTGATCGCGTCGCGAAGGACGGACTTTAATCCGTCTTTGCAATTTGCCTCCTCCGGATAATTGGATTTTAAAAATAGCTCGAACGCTGTTTGCTCAATATTCCCAAGCCATCGGGTCGCATTAAAGAAGCAACAGAGTTTATGCCCATCAATAATCGTTCATTATATGTATGTGTGTACTCAAGTCGAGAGCAATAATAATCCATTAAGGACGTAGAACAAGCGGAAACGATCTGAATCCATCGGCCCACCCCCTCCGATGTTTCTGAGAAGCGGAGCGCTTCCGGTCAAAAAGGGGGAAATGAAAAACGAAGTGGTTTTCACAAGAGGGGACGACGGAAGACCACCAACACTCAGACGAGGGGAACATTTGATGATGACTTAATAGACGAAGAATGTGGATGACGAACGGAGGAGGAGAGGTTTTAAATTAACGTCGTTCGTACACCCCACACACACACTTTATCCAAAAGAAGATAAAGCAAATTTCCAATTACATTTCTTTCTTGAATTGCGTATTCGAAAAGTATAATTGAAAAGAAAACTCGGGAAAATCTAATAACGCACAGCTGCAATAATATCGGCGTAGGCTTCTATTAATAAAATCCAATCGATCAAACGAGGAAAACGTAACATCAAATCACATCGCCTTGTTTATCCGGAATAATAGAGTATCGATGTTTTATCGATTCACACTTTGCGTCTGGTAATGCATGTATTTGTTGCATTTCGATCGAAATTTATTTAGAAGCGCGCACGAAGATAATTCGACTTGTAAACATGTGTCTGCCGTTCGTCCTTCGACGGAAATAATAAACTAGAACGGACTTAATTAAATAAATCCATTAAATTAACGGCTTCGAACTAAACTAAACTAATCCATACTTAATTTCAACACGAATCTTATATAATTCATCTTCAAACGTTCAATTTATTTTATTTTAAAATATACTCGTTTCATAATATAATATAATAGAAATTACAAATTTAAAAGTGAATCATGTTAAATGTAAAACTAATATTATCTTCAATGTAAATATTATGCACAGTTTTCAGTTTGTTATTGCTTTGAAAGACACTAAAAAGTAAAATTATTTTATTTACTTAGACTCAACTTTATTATTATTATTATCCTCCAAGTGAGCGACTTACTAAAAACATTAATATATCGACTTTTACATAACAATAATTTTAATTTATTATTAATAATTTTCTATAAATAATTTCAAAAATTGAAATTCTAAATACACAGATAAACGATTTGCGTATGTCAAATGTTCAGGACAAACACATGATAACCCTGAATGTCAAATTAATATGATTGTAAATTGTAAATATTATCTTTAATGTAAATATTGCGCCTGGTTTGTTTATTGATTTTGATGCACTGTTTCACCAGAATACAAATTTATACTTATTTTAAACATTTAACAATTTATCAAAATCCACTAGTGATTTATTAACAAACTATTGATGTATTAATAAATACTAGATTTAATGTTGAATAATATTTTAAAATAAGATATTGTTTAAATCAGAGGTCGTAGAACTGGGGTAAATTACCCCCAAATGAAGGTAAAAAATTTTCTACATAAAAACAGAAATCGATTATACGTATTCAAATTGCTCTTACATCAAAAATTCCCAACTTTGAAGTAATTATATCAAACATCATTTTTCCAAAACCTGAAGGGTGAAAGTTTTCAATTAATTTTTGTTTGTTCCAATTTAATAATTTTATTTTGTTTGTCCATTACATACTTACTATTTTCATGTAACTTTTTTTTTATAAATATGTAAATGTAAATTAATTCAATAAATAATGTTTAATTAAAAATCTACATTAAATAGTTTGTTTCTATTATTTGGTATCAATATTGTAAACGAAGTCTGTAAAAGTCGTAAGTCGAAGTATACCTTAAAATTTAGTTACACTTGAATGAAATCACTTAGTTTGCTATTGAATGTTCGTGTGCGGTGCAATATATAAGGCGAGAGGTGTAGTTAAATGGGAAACGAATTTGGGATAACGTCCACAAAAAGTGAGTTTCTGGAAGTCGGCCAATGCAGTCGACAAGTCCATAAAAACACCATTTTATTCCCTTTGGATTCCATTAAAGAGGGATCCGTTATCCAGAGTTTTTCCGGCGCATCAGAAAATCGAGCTTATCTTCATCCCAATGTAACTTTTCGCACGATTATATCGTCTATCCCAATACCAAGCACGCGTTCATTGTATAATAACTATATTCTCCTTATCGGTTACAAAGATTCTTCGTTGCATTCCCAACGAATTCGTAACGTCTGCTCCAATTTCCTTTTAAAAATAATGGCCGTTTCCGGTGGTTCATAACTCCTCCTTATCTTCTACCATAACTAACTCTGTTTCCACCCTAACTGGTGCATCCACAAATTGGTTGTTTGCTTCCGGATACCGTTTTCGCGCGCTCATGGGGTGGTGGATGTTTGCTGTTAATCCACTCATAAATCCTTTGTTTCGAGAGAGGGTCGCTCCCCGTATAATTGTCTTCCATTCTAGCAATTACCGAACTAATGTCACCCCAAAAACCCTCACTCTTAAAATTATTTATCGCCTTCAACGAAATTAAGTGCACAAGTCCTGGTGGATTGTAACCTTTCCTCATAGACGGTCGCCTGTTAAACGCCCCATTACGTTTGTTCATATCACACTTAATTCAAATTCAAAGACCGTTCTCACTCTCATAGGTCTGCAGACTACACAGCTTTATTACCACTTAATATTCAAATATAACGCGGTGAGTGCGTACCGCGTTGTATGGAAACCGCGCTATAAGAAACTCGGATTTAGTACAAATCACATCATTCATACGGCGTTATATGGAGACCAATAAATACAAAAGACAAGATAAATTATAAATTATTTAAGGATTGATAAAAAAAAATGAAACAAGAACTAAACTAAAAGACTGTTTTTCAACAAAAGCAATGAAGACTTTTGTAAAATTATGTAATCTTTCAACACTCATCCTCGCTGTCAGATATGAGTCGCCTAACTCGTCTTCTTTTAATGGGCTAAATGTCTTCATCACTAAGTTCATCTTCACATTGGTTTTCGATTGTAGCTTTTTTTTCCAACTCCACTAAAACCTCTCTATAGAAGGGAACTAAGCAATTTCTTAACTCTCTTTTAAACTTTGCCCTGCGTACCGTTGAACGATCAGTTTGAATGAAATAAAGTTCTAATTCTTTAGCCAAATTTAGCCCCTTTTTTCACATCTTGTAAATCGAGATTTGGCACACAATCGTTTTCCTTATATTCGTTTACCAATGCATTTGAGATGGATGCATCAATTAATTCCATCAGTTCTTCCTCATCTAAAGTTTCTTCCCCGAACACTAGTTCTCTTACATCCTGATGGTTTACTGCAAATTCTTCATCGCTTAAATGAGAAGCAATGTTTACTATTTCTGTAACTGTGAGTGAAATTGTGGAATCATCTTGTATTGCTTGAACCATTTGAGGTAAAAGAGGTTTCCAACACGACTTAAGCGTTGATGGGATGCTGTTGAACGAAAACCGCGCTGTAAGAGTACCGCGTTATAGGAGGGCTGTAGCAATTTCAGCTCCGCGTTATATGGAAACCGCGTTCTGAGAGTACCGCGTTATAGGAGGGTTGACTGTACTTGAAATGAACAAGGAAAATTACGATTTTTTCGTTCACCTAGTATTGAAAATATATATCTTTTTTTTTTGTTAATATTAAAAAATACAATTGAAATTAAGGAAATTAATATCAATTCAATCTGGAATTTCCAAATCATACAAATTATTAAAGAAACTTGTAAAAAGTAAATAGTATCAAAATTCCATATCGGTTTGATTTTGACTACAATTTAACAACTCGCCTATTGAACCGTTTTAAAACAATTGATCTGACTCTTAATTGGATGATTAAGAATTAAGTGAATTGTACAATAAATTGATCATTTTGTATAATTGGTAACAGCAAATGTTGAAATAGAATAATTTATATATGATATAAGAGCGAAAAGTGTGATGAAACGTGTTTCAAATAATTTTTGTCTTATATAACAAAAATTCACTGCAAAATACAACTTTTGCAATTAAACTTATGTTGGTTGCATACACACAATATTACATGAAGATATTTGTAAATGCTAACATGTACTAACCATTACTATATTTAGTTGCTACCATAAGTGAAGACTACGTGCGTCAATTTCAACGCTCATCGTAATTTGTACAGGCCATATTATTAATGTATTCGAAACAGAAATTAATAAATGCATTATCTAATTAGCTCTATTGTTTTGCATACTTTTGTTCACCGTTACTAAGTATGCAATTTAATTGAATTACTTTGCAAACATAATTAATAGCTTGTGAATCAATTGTTTAACACGTACAATAGATTGTTTGATTTTATAACAAGAATTTCATTTGTCATTAAGTGCTAACGTATTTGATTTTGAACCAAAAAAAAAAACAAGGCCAACTTTTAATTGAAAACAAATAATTAAATAAATAAAGATACGGGTGATAACCCGACGATTTAAATGTGTTTACAATAATGTTTAACATTTAGCTAACATTTATAGTTTCTGTGAACGCATTAATTGCCGTTTATCATCAATTACTTCATTAATAAACCGAGATCGTCTCACGCCCATTGAAGGACAAGGATCGCTGAAACGCGTTCATTGTTTTCGTTTGTTTCGATGCGGTTTCCTCTGAACAATCATCAAAACGCTGTGTTAACAGATATCGTTAATTAAACGCGACTTTCCGTCGGTTAATTTCTACTTGATAATAATATAAAAATGAAAAAGCAGCGCTCGTTTACAATTGAAACGTAGCAATGAATGATGATTTCACCATGATAAAATGTAAACTGTTGCTAGTATTGTGTTGTGATGATTGGCAGACCGGCGTCTTCGTGATGATGACCTTACATAATAAGAGTGTATCGCGCTGCATGATACAAAAGCGACAGACGAGAATGATGATTGCGAACAAACAATTCGAACGTTGCAAATGAATCTGTTTGTTTCTTGAGGATGATTAGATGCGCGACGCTAAGAGCATCATCCCGATCTGCGGTTGTTGTATCATTAGCATGGAACTGCTACTCAATGATATCAATTCAATTATCAGCAATGATCATTCGAATGAGTCAGTTCCATTGCATATAAATATGAACGAATGAATACGATGCACAGTGGAGATATCTGGGAGCGTTTCAGAAACCGTTCTTCGGGTCTCAACTCGCTTCTGGACTTTTATCTTAATCGACCTTAATGACATCGCGCATCTCTTTCATTGCATTATGCAGGGCCTTCTCCCACACGCAACGACGAGATTTGTTTTTTTTTTTTTTTT
>NW_017098073.1:17623-18605 GCF_001412225.1 Nicrophorus vespilloides
TTTTTTTTGTTTTTTTTTTCAAACCGAACCCAAGTGAATCAAACGATTATTCATTTCTCGCTTAATTTACTACAACATCGGATATTTATTTTCTGTTTCATGTGAGGAAATAGCCTCTTTATTCACCATAAACGGCTACTCATCCACATTTCCCCTCGGATCCAATCCAAAAATAAATTTTCTTTGCTGCAACAACAAAAACGCATTCATTGTACTCAATTTAACAACATTATTCAGTACGAATACATAAGAATTTATATAATATTATTGAAAATTTCATTATAATTCTTTTCCCGATAAATTTTGTTAAATAAGTAAATATATTTTGTGTAACATATTATTTTTTTTTTGATTAGATTTTGACATAATCTATATTAAAGTATATAAATTATCAAATAAACATGTTTCCACTTTTACTATAATATTGTTTTGTTAATTTTTAATTTACTTTTTTTTTTTGCACTTCTCAAACTGTTTGAATGATAATTTAAAATATAAATTTAGATCATTTAAAAAAAAATACACATTGAATGTGAAATATTACTAAAATGTTCATTAAAATAAATATTTTGTATTGTAATAAGTTTATTATTTCGTTACGCGATTCGAATTACGATCGATTGACAATAAACAATAATATTTCCATTTGCGGTGAGCAATTTCATCTATTATTAGCTCACTGCTGCAGCAAACGAGAGGAGAAGAGACTTTGTTTCATTATTCAATAGAATTTGTTATATACACTAGGTCCTCTTTTTATGCGGTTTTTATTTCAAGAAGTATTTTTTTAAATAACTATTTTAGGCCATTTTTGGCACGTTTTGACACAAATTGACAAAACCATTTCATCGAAAAAGATGATATTTCAGAACGAGCATTCAAGTTTCAACGCGAGCTTCAGAATTGCAAAGCCAAAGCAAAGTTTAATCACTGATTATATTGTCAAAGGGAAAAAATCAAGATGCGAAGTTAAGACTAATTT
>NW_017098074.1:0-43403 GCF_001412225.1 Nicrophorus vespilloides
AGAATATTTTAAATTAGGTCTTATACCTGAAATTAGAGAATTTGTATCAATTAGAAATCCAGACTCATTACAAGATGCATTAAATACTGCAAGCACCGAGAGGGCTCACAAAGGATCTCTCTTGGCCAGGATTCGATCCCACGTGGGTAAGGCGACTTAACCATTCCGCTATTAGTCGCCTCCTTATTTAATATGTACTATTAATTCATAAATACAACAGTACAACATATCATTAGTTTAGTTTCATCTAGACCAGTGATTCTCAAACTTTTTTTGTCCGCGACCCCCTTTTGGACATGTAAAGTTTCTGCGACCCCCCGAAGAATGGGAATGTGTAGAGAAACAACCATGACTAATCTGTCATTAATTTTTTGCGACCCCCTGAGGGTTACGACCCACACTTTGAGAATCACTGATCTAGTCCAGTGTGTCTCAACTATTTTGATATGTGACACAAAGTGAAATCTGTCATCCATTAAAAATTGAATGTTTTCCCAATTTTGAGTCATGACTTCTGTCTGTTAAATAAAATTGGTTTTTCTTTGTAAATCATAGGTAATACAATATAAAAAAAAGGTTGCTAAATGAAAATGTGATTTAAAAATATATCAGTTTATTAGAAATAAATACCTAAAACAGGTATACAAATTAAAATCTAAGTAAGAAACAAAAATTTACAAGAAAAAAAAAATATCAAAACACAAATAATAATAATATATAATATATATATATAATAATAATAATATGAAAAATTAAATTATTGTTTCGAATTTTCTTCAACAGATCTCATTAATAGAATATTTATATATGCATATGTATATATTTATAATTCAACGTACTATAAACATTAATTCAATAATTAGAAAAAAAATAATATATTATTTATATAACATGTATGTAGAGAGAGATATAGTTTAATTTTTTGAGATAGAGAGAAGGGGGAAATGGTAAATTTCTTTCATAATTCAACGTTACGTTTTTTTTTCTTCTTCATTCTGTATTATATTAAGCTACGACGTTCGGTGGTCGAGGGTGGGCCTCAACGAAAGGCATGCCTCCACCCAGAAATTTGGTCGCTCCAACATGCTCTTCCACAGAATCATCTCTTTACCAGTCGCGTCCATCCAATCCACACCTTTCCCATAGTGTTTCCCTTCAAGAAACGAAAAGTACATTAAAGAAATTATTGTAAATTATTTGATTTCTTGATTTACCTGTTCCTAGCGAGAATCTTACGCCTCCTAAGAACTCGTTACTCGCCAGACGATCGTGGTCCCAAACTGTTAATTCCAAAGATCTTTCAGCGAGCTCTTGCAGAGTAACATCATCGTAGACGAAGGTGTGATTCCAGACTGGGTTCACGGTACGCCTTGTCACCGAAGTCTTCTGCTTTCCGCTCCTTCCTTTATCTGGCAGTAAATAACTAAAATTTATGATTTAATTAGTTAATTGTAACTTGTTTGTAAGTTTGTGAAATTAACCTTTTGCAAAACGGATCCGATGTTCCATTGGCTTTTACAGCTGTCAAACTCTTCGCTTCTTTAACGAGGACGTGCAGCGCGCCTCTGGACCGTTTGCCCTTCTTGTGCACGGTCATATCTGGAGGCACGAACTTCAAACCAACCAAAATATCACCCTTGAACGAAAGGATATCATCGAACGGTTCCGTCTGAAAAAGGAATTACATGTTGAATGTGGGTTTACTATGTAATTTTAGTTAGTGCTTCTTACCCTTTCTTGTAGATTATACCACATTGGTGTAGGATCATCGAAAACTTTATTCTCTAAAGTCATCATGACCTCGCCCAAGAAGTCGTTTCTGCCGAACATGTCGGAGTGCCAGACAGTTAGCCACAGTGTGCGCGTCTCTAAACCGTTTAGAGAGATGTGGAACTTCAGGCATTCGTCGAAGACGGGGTTCAAGGTGTGCTTCTTCACTTTGGTCTTCCTCTTGCCGCTCTTCGATTTATCCGGAAGCAGGTACACCTTCACGTAGGGATCGGAGCGGTTACGTTTCGCGTCCACCGGCGCCAAATCCTTGCACTGCTTCACATTGATCTCCAAAGCTGCGGCCTTGTAGTTGTACTGAAGACCGAATTCCACTTGTCCGCGAACTGTTACAGTGCCGTAGCGGCCTTCCCCAGCTCCAGAATAGACGCTCGCCATCGAATCGGATCTCAACTAAAACACAACAATTTACTCATACGAATTACTTATGATTTATTGTACTTACACCTAAACTGGACAGGCTACTCCTCCTATGCAACGTGGCCAATCGATCTATGTCATCCTCGTTGTGCCACTCTTGACTTCCAATCACTGCCCTCTTCGACTTGTGCGCCACCGGACTTGGACTCGCGCTCTTCGACGACCTCGAGGCCAGCATTGGCGACGAGTGCGCCTCCGATAAACTCACTTCATCTGCAAAACATTCAATAAAACAACATTACTCCAATACACATGGCCAGTGATTCACGCAGCACACAAAAAAAAACCAATACAAACTTATATCGGTTTGCTTGAAACACAAAACTATAAATAATTATTTATCAAAGTATAGTTAACTCGAAACGCTAAGGTGACTAAGTCTTTCACAAAACAAAATAGCAGCCTCGTATTTCCATACCGAAAACATGGAATCTAATAACCGTACATGGTAAAATCTCGTATTGTCTAAGTAAGGATACTCTTTGTACATTGATATGCAAAAATGTAAGCTGTGTCTCCGGAGACAAGAAAGCGGATTGCGCCAGAGCCCAAGTCTATTTATAAAGTGAAGATTAAATTCCGTTTTGTTCCCATGGGTCTAATAAACAAAGCAGTTTTATTGCGAGCTGCACCGAAATTCTTCATCCGCGCGAAGAATGCAATACATTTAAAATATGTTACATCATGATTAAATTGTATTCTCGTATGGAAATGAATGATAACATTGTGCAACATCAAAAACCAGATGTTTGTTTCAGGTATGATATGTCCGTAGGGTGATCTGGGTTTGTGGTGGATAGACCTGGTCGCCCGCAGCGGCCAACATGAAACGCAATTAAATGCTGCGGCCCCTTAACTGTAACAGAGCGCAGAGGGTGGAAGTTTAAGCTGTCCGCGTATACACGTGGATAATGGGAAATGGGAACGTTCAGCTGGCATCGGACAGGGGAGGTCAGAAAGGGATAAAGTCCGTATCAAATGCGACGCAAGAGGTCTTTGAGGATTAATAATGGGACTGACTGTGTGAGGTGGTTTTCAAAAAGTTATCAAAACATAGCTTTGTCGATGGAATCCTCTTAGATATTATTACGTTCATGGAAACCGGAGACTTTATGTAAGAATCAATATGTTAAGTTTTCTCTTTTTTTCGATCAAGTAGCAATGAAAATAAGCAATCTTCTTTTCTTCTTAGATATTTGCAAATAGCGTTTGTATGCTCAAATTTACCTGCATTTAACAACTATTTAAAAGTTAAGCACGAATGTCGTGGGTAATACATGAATTGGTGATCCAATACCAACTAATAAATGTGGCAACATAATTGTTGTCTGTAAATCCACATCATTATTGTTAAATTATTGTCTAAAAACCCTTAACTGTAAAACTTTTTCTTTTTTTTTGCGCCATTAAATAACTCATCATGTTTCTGGCTAAATGAGCTGAAGCTCACATGTACGCCACCCCTTAATAATAACACCATTGTATCTGCATATCTACACTGAATAAAGAATTTTAAAATTGAATTGAACATAATTGTTATTTAACTATAAATTTTCAAACGAATTAGTGATTCCAAATAGGGAATACCAAATTACACGGAAACAAACAGGTCTAAACTATTAACGTTAACCAAATTATTCAAGAAGGAGCTCCACATTCTAATTATATTTCGACGAATATCGAACGGCCATTGAGAATTCAAATATTCTTCGTCACGTGGCTTAAAACTAGCGTACTCAACTCGGATTTTAAGCTTCAAAAGGATTACATATTACTATGTTGCATCAAAAAAAAAACGACCGGTAATGCGAAATTTTAATAATCCCACTGGATTTAAAATAAAATCGATGTACACATTCTTCACTACGAAATTCTATCTAAAAATTGGCACGCTGATGAAAAGGTTTCCAATCGGGTCTCGTTAATTAAATTGGAGATTTTAATTGATTCATATGCGTATCGTTTCGCTTTTCTCTCGTGCGAAACTTTGTGGAGCAGCAAAAAAGAAAGAGAATTAATTGAATCATACACGTGTGAGATTGACCGAGATTCGGAAGTGCAGCAACAAACAATGATGGCGCGACAAGAGGTGAAAGTCGTTGTAACTCCAAAACTAAACTATGTTTTTTCTTTTTTGTAGTAAACGGTGTAAAGTTGAGGGAACGGAAAAGAAATAGCAAAATGCATTTATAATAAATATTTATAAATATCGTCGGCGCGTTGCGTTTCGTATCCCTGGGAGATGGAGAAAGTTGTTTCGCTACTACAATTTTGTTTGTTGCGCGCAACGATGAATGGGAATGATCCTGAGAACAAGGTGAACTATTGCCGTTTAGGATTTGATATTTCGTTATTGTATTTGCTGCATTATCGGTTTCCCTGCTTTCTACTCGTAATTTATATATTTATATTTACACATTGCGCATCTATCTTTTACCTGCAAGGGACGAATCGTTTTGTTTTGGTTCTTCTACTCTTTGACGCTCTTCATAAGCCCTTTCCGTTTCAGGCTCATTCTCCGGTATAATCGGTATGTTTTCATTCAATTTGCGTCTCTGAAGGGTCGAGGAAACATTAAATAAATAAATAACAAAGGGATTATTGTTATACCCTTGATAAGTCCACGACAACAAACTCGATGTGATCATCTTCCGAGTCGGATGAATCGTTATTGCTGCAACAGCAGCAACGGAAACATCGATTCCGCGATTTCGACGAATCTTTCTCCGTCTTCAAAGAAGTGTTGAACGTGGAATAACTCGAAAAGCGTCTTTTGGTGTAATTGATCAACTCCGCCATTATTTCATAACGTTTCAATATATTCACGTCGCGGTTTACACTGAGAGAACCGTTTTTTATTTTTGATATTTTCGAGATTAATAAATGTCCGGTACGGTTTCCGCCTTTGATAAATGGTGAAAAAAAAAACTCGAAATCTCGCGCGCACGTTTCCACTAGGAACAGAGACCCAGTTTTCGCGCGAAATGATTAATCGTCGACCATCATCATCATTCGTTTTCTGGTTTTAAGTGATACAAACTACCTACGGCCGCAACCAAAATCCATTACTAATCCGTCGCTAATTAAAACTAATGTCTTCGTTCCACAGAACGCGAGGACTTTTCTGGTGTCGATGCACTCTTTAGAAGACATCTTTCATGTTCAGATATTAACACACATAATACGAAGGCTTTGTTAACGATTCCTGATGACGATGCACTCTGTACAATCGCTACAAGAGAATCATCTTTACCGTTTTAAAATAATGTCTTGTTTCTATAGTATATAAAGATTTTATGTATCGTTTTTGGCTCAATTAAACTAAGAAATAAATAAACAATCATACATAATGTTTCAACTTTGAATAATAAAGCTTCAAGAAGACTGGTTTATACTCTGATCTATCCACAAATCAATTAATTCTAAGAACAGAACATCGGAAATTTTTCTAATAACAGTACTAATAAATTGCACGAAATAATCATCAATTCAACATCACGTTTATTTCTTATTAATTTCCAATATTCTCCAATCTTATTGATAGACCTTGCATATAAAATACGTGATTATTGTGCAATGTCTTCATATTAATATAATGTTATGCTGATGTTATGCATTACGTGGCGTGTATGATGTGGTACGAGAGAACCTATGGAATATTGTTGATCGAGACATATCAATTACCAGAGGCGTATTATTATATAATTTCTGATTAAACATTGAATCCAATTTGAAAAACTTAATAATTGAAACAGTCATTATTAATTGAAACTTTTCAATAGTATTAATTGTATATTTAAATAGTTGAATGTAGTAATTAATATGTGATTTCTATCTGGCATATTGTAAAGTATGTTAATTGTAAGATAAATGAATGCAAACTCATGACAATAAAGAACCACAATTTGTCATTTATCTTATAGATTCAATCAATTTCAAAGAGTAATTATACTTAAAACATATTTGTCTTTCATTCTTTTACATCTTTATGAGATCATTATATTTCTATCAATAACCATTGAATTCTTAAAAAATCCAATATAAAAATGAAAACGAATTCGCTTCGAATTACCTCCTTTACTTTCCATCTTCTGTAGATTTGTTTTATTTATATTTCTTTTTGCATCCTCCTCTCGCAGTACAGAATACGTATAATATCTCTTCCACCTCTGCGCGTTTCATTATCCATTTATTCATTCCCAAGGACTCGCGACCTGTGTTTTCTCTAATTTCCTTCCGCTTGTTTACTGCCTCTTCTGAGGCATATATTTCTCTCCATCTGATCCATCAAGGTTGCCATTACAACCTACCCGGATCGGCGATTCGAAACCACCGATGCGTGGGAACACGTACAGATAAAATCCAGATCGCTTACAAACACAAAATTTACTTATTTCTATTGTACTTCAAATACATTACAAGTACACACAACTGGATATACTTGCAACAGTTTCGAAGCGATTATTTCATTTATAATTATCGTATTTCATATTTTTTTTTTGTAATAAAATCGTATTACCAAAAACATCTGAAATAACCAAGCAACGAAATAAATAAATAGCTTTGATACAAATCAAGGAAGAATAACAAAAACAATATTGTAGTAAAACTCGTGGGCTTTGAAGAACGAACTAGTTATTGCCGAGCGGAACGGAATGTCTCGTTTTATGCGAAGAATAAAACTTCAATAGAAACGGAATATTCTTTGATGGGGCTAGAAATGCTGCTCTCGTTTGGGTAAGAAATTTACTTTTTTTTTCTCTATCTCTGTCTTTGGACAAAATATATATAATTGTTCTTTCGTCAGTAACGAGCCCCGATTCTCGTTAAAAGCAGATTTGTTTTATTGAACAACATAACATCTGTATCAATAAGTTCGTAGAATGCCATATAGATGGCGTTTCTATCGACAAATCCATATGATTTTTAGGAAGTACCAACCTTTGACGCCTGTCAAAATTTCATGGCAATCTGACGTTTAGTTCATAAGTTACATCGTTCTACAAGGTATAATCGGTTCTACATCGAGTGTCAGTCTTGAAGGAGACTATGTTCATGAATAATGTCGAATATTGCCCAAAAGTTTTTGTTGTACTGGTAATAGTACGAACTTATTGAGTGAGGTGTTATGTAAGTATAAAGTTAATAGATTATACAAATTCCTTCCTATTTAATTGTTGTTCTTCGATTAATCACAGGTTTACATTTTACTATTTCTCAATAAATGAATAAATTTTACTATTTCTAAATATTCTCAATGAATCCACCACTACATATACTACTTGTACATATGACCTAAAATAGTTGTCCATGAATAAAGCAAATTTTAAAGTTACAATAACTACCAAATTCAATAAAAATTGACTACCTCATGAAATTTGTCTAAAATTATCATACTTTTAATAACTATGATACCAAAGTTATTAAAAGTATTTTTGTCCAATTTTTTCCAAATTTTGTCCAAACACTAACATTGAAATAATTTATGACTCGATGTATTTCGAACTTTTAATTTGAAATTTGTAAAATTAATCCATACTTTGCTTTATGCAAAATAAAAAAAAAATCTTGCGTTCAACAAAACAAACAACGAAATGGAAATAAGCAAATTTTCTATATGCACAAGAGATTAAAGCAATTGAGATAAGAATATGTGCGAATTCATAAAAGTATACACTCTAAATATAATTTAAGCTCTGTGAAAACAAAAGCTTATACATATGAAAAGTGGATTCTTTTTAAACATTAAATAAATATTGTTTTTCATACTTTATTTTATTTTCTAACTTTCAAACGTTTTTTTTATAAAGTAATTGAATAAAT
The DNA here is from genome assembly GCF_001412225.1 of Nicrophorus vespilloides. Taxonomy (NCBI): domain Eukaryota; kingdom Metazoa; phylum Arthropoda; class Insecta; order Coleoptera; family Silphidae; genus Nicrophorus; species Nicrophorus vespilloides. The sequence continues at coordinate 8,032 of NW_017098074.1, forward strand.
CTTGTGGATGGAAATTCCAAAATGATTGATTTCATAAAATTAATAATAATTATCTATTTGTTTTATAATACAAATCTAAGGAAGTAGAAGAAAATGAACAATAGCTAATGAAAGTACAAAGGAGAATTAAAACTTTCGGTTTTGCAGTTGCGCGCATAAGATAGAAATTATTAATTGGATCAGACGTTTTCGAGATACAATGTCAACAATTAGCAGTCGCAATGATGGATAATTCATCGAACGTGCACTTGTGGGTGGTATGAATTAAACAATTCCTCTCCATTTACACCGCACGATCCATCGTCAAAGCTATAATATTATCTCTATATGAAGATATGATTAAAGCAGAAAATGAAACGATTGCATTTCGTTTTCAATTCACATTTATGTATGAAATTTTGAAATGCCAGCTCGACGCTATGAGTCACATTCGTATTATGATGAATCACCATTATCAATATCAATTCGTTCATGAAATATTCATGATCTGGTCTTAGGCAAGTTCCGAGAACCTCTTTCGATGATTACTTTGAATTCATCTAATAGACAAATTATACTTTGAAGACATGAATAGTTTCTATTTCAAACGCAATTTGTTGTTGTATTTATTTGTGATTACATCAGAAATGATCTTCCAGTAAAAATCTTTTGATTTTCACGTTTTATTTAATTACTCTATCTATAATCAGGCAAATTCGTTAGATCATAGAATATGTATATTGCTGATGAATCTACAACTTCTTTGGGTACTCTATTTTGTAATATTATACGCTAACATAGTGGTGAGTTCTCAATGAAAACATGAAGTTCTTTGTGTGTGTAAAGAGAATATTTCCGGATCAAGTTACCACCTGACTCCTTCGAGGGAAGCCCTTTGGATGCTAGTAAATCGAACACCATTGTGCTCCGCCGACGTTGCGATCAAGGAATAAAGAGGTTGTCTCTCCTCGCTTTTCGGTCTTCAATAGTAAAACGGTGCCTTATCAGTTGACTTTCCCTTTGTGCATCGGCCGTCGTATAGAAATTGTTCTGCACGCTCGAAATGCGGCACGGGTGTACCGTTAGAATCAATGCGCGTAAAACACGGTTTCCAGATAAAGAAAAAATAAATATAGGAGGAAGCAGGCATTGTATACCAGCTAATTACCAATTCATTGTTGTTGTATTACGCAAACACTGTTACCTTGAAGCGCAGCGCCTTACGTAGACACACATTATATACCTCCGTATGCAAATAGGTTTTCTCCGATTTCTGCACGCCCGACGGATCGAAACCAATTATTTTACAGTAATTCGACGCAATCTTTCCTCTCTCAACTCAACTCAACTCCCATCGACATCGCTTCTTCTGCTGGCGCCACCATCTGAAAAACACTAATCGAGTTTGGAATACTGAAAGCAGTAGTAAAAATTTGTTTTGTTGATTCAAGGACTCGGCAATGGATTTGCCATTGAGTTACACGTAAATATTGTTGCTTCTTACAATGCAAACAAAAGTGCATCTAGCGATCCAATTTCGAAATATAAAAGCTGATATAATTGGAGCTCACGCCGCAATCAAAGTATTTGAAACTACGTTTATTTAATGAAAATATGTTTAATATAGATTTTTCTAATAATAGCACCATTAATGACAAATTATAATCGATTAGTATGAAAGTTTAAACTTGTCAACTTATACAAATGTGTAATGAAATATCCATGACATCAATAATAAAATAAGTGTATGTTTCTCATGTCAACGACTTTATTTACATTTTCGTCAAATATGGCTTCAATGAGAAAGGGTTCTTCTTTCAAGAACATAATAGTGTCCATGACAACCGTAGCATAACAAATTAGACTTCATCATGGCAACGACTTTATTTACATAGCAATACTAAACAACGCAGTTAATCTAATTCAATGGAGGATTAAATTGGAATGGTCACAGGTAACGAAAGTTAAACAATATGCGACACGTGCTACATATAGAGTGGTGACCTGTAACTTTAGCATCATTAGCCACAAAACTGAAAAATCTCATATACAATAACCAATAGTTAAGATAAACGTAAAGACAAACGAAGAAATTATCCTAAGATTTTAGATTTAAGATGTCCATCATTATTCATAAAGAAATCAAATTGAAAACTTCTCTTGAAAGAAACAGTCTTAGTTACCAAAAGAAGAATAAAATCTACTTGGAAAGAGGTTAACAACCTGACAACTATAACGTGTCAATTAACTAAATCTAAATTTAAGTTCTGACCATCAACACATAACAATTGCGAAATTGACAACATGGAAATAGTCGATGCAACAAAATAATTCCGATCGTTAGAAAACAATAAAATATACAATACAACAGTTGCAATTATAGATTGCAGCCATTTCATTGGCTTTATCTATGTTCCGGGAAGTGCGGAACGTAAACCGTGTATCTGTTTCCTTGTTTGTTTCGGCTTTGAACAAATACTTCGCAATTACTATTTTATTTTTTATAAATCTTTCGTTCAACGATTGAATCTAATTTATTTCATTCGTCCGCTTCTGGGAAAAAGGATTATAAATATCGCCACTTCCAACTGCTAATACTCATTTATCCAATGGTAACAATATATTATTAATCGAATCTTATCTAATCGTGTGTCACTAAAAATAAATGTACTGCATTTTCCTTCGGACCGTTATCCGAAGCCTTGGATTTTATTTATTATTTTTTCTCTTTATTACCGCAAATATTGTTTATTGCTACGCAATTTATTCAATACGAACATTGGAACAGTTTCAATTAAATGAAAACATAGAAGATTATTAATTTATATATTATTTATAAAAAAAAACTAGAATAATTAGAAACTAAAGTTTCTCTAGTATAATCACAGTTTTATTATTGGTTAAATGTACACAATGATACATAAACACAGTTTATGCTTCAATAAAAAAATCACTATCTGTAGACTAAAAACTGTGTTTTCTATTTAATTCAAATCTTGAGTTAATTTTGGGACACCCTTATATGTGCTATTATTCTCTTTTCATAAGTTGATTTTGAAATTTATGCTGAAGATTTTATTGAAATATTGAACTGACATAACAAGAAGTTCAACGTAAATGATGACAAAGTTGAAGAGCCTTAACTAAAACGAAACACCAAGATATATATATGCTTTGTACTTAGCTATTTAATCAAAACTTGAGTGTCTTAGGTTATTTTTATTCTCTTTTCATAATACCTCACTCAAAAAGTTCCTAGGATGACATATAGATGACGCCTCAATCGACCATATGATTTTTAGGAAGTACCAACCTTCAGACGACGCCTGTCAAAATTTCATGGCAATTTGACGTTTAGTTCACAAGTTACAGTGATTTTAGTGACGCTACTTTTTTAAAATAAATGAATAAATCTGAATTTCGTGTGTTGCTAAAACATTACTTTTTGATGAGAAAAAATACCGTACAAGCAAAGCAATGGATTCATAAGTGTTATGAGGACTCTTCTCCGTCGAGACAAATGGTAGAGAAGTAGTTTGCTGATTTTAAACGAGGTCGTACAGACACAAATAATGGTGAACGCTCTGGACGCCTAAATTCGGCAATTATTGCAGAAAAATAAAAAAGTCCACAAAATGGTTTTGTCCGACCGTAAATTGAAGTTGCGTGAGATAATTGACAACCTGAAGCTATCAGAAGGCAGTGTATCCACCATTTTTCAGGAACATTTGATCATGAGAAAGCTTTGTTCGAAATGGGTACCGCGTTCAAGTTCAAAGTGTACCAAAAACAACGAGTTGATGATTCCTTTCAAGCTGTTCCGCTGTTCAAGCGAAATAACACTGGATAAAACCTGTATATACCAGTACACTCCTGAGTCAAATCGGTCTTCAGCTTAGTGAACAACAAAGGGTGAAAGCCGTATTTTGAGGGCAAAGATAAATCGTTTTACAAGAAAGTTATCGAAATGTTAGAGAAGCGTTGGTATAAATGTGTCACTTTTTAAGAATAAAGTTGATGTTGTTGATGATGTGACGTTGATGAATATTGCCCAAAAGTTGTTGTTTTATTAGTCATCCTATGAACTGTTGTTGATTTTGAAATTTATGCTGAAGATTTTATGGAGATATTGGTCTCACATAACGAAGAGTTCAACATAAATGATGACAAAGTTAAAGAGGCTTAACCGAAGCGGAACACCGAGAAGTACGAAAGTCAAGACATAATGAAGAATAGGTCCAATTAAAGACCGAGCAACAACTACACTTTATCCTTCTGCTTCTACCGACAAAACACTTGTATACTTATTCCTAACAACAAAAAAAAAGTTTATTTTCACTAAAATTGTTGCACAAATTCATTGGACTTTGCAATTAACTACTTGTATTTCCATATTTAATTACGTTTCTTGCCAGTTCGACATTGTTGATTTTACCGATTCGTTCCACATCAAGCAACGTGATTTATATCAGAAATAAATCGAAATTACATGCGACTTACATTAAATAACATCGGTTTTGCAAACATCTAAAGTATTCCACGTGCATCAAATAAAAACGTGATATCCTTTTTCATTGTGACAAAAAAAATCTCATGACACAATTGAACAAAAAAAAATCATTTACTTTTGTATAAATATTAATTGCATTAGTTATAATGCAATTATTGCTCATATTTTGTTTGCGTTTCAATAAATAATAAATGACCCAAATAATTGAGTAACAAATATTAATTATACTGTTAATTCTATATGCATACAAATAATATATTGTACAAAATCCCTTTCATTATTTATTATTTGTATTTTATCAATTCGTTTTTTGACAATTATATAAATAAAATACGTGGAGCTTTCAATTTAATTTTAAAAAAACCTAATTAATTTAATTCCTCAATTATCAAATATTTTCAATTCAACGATTGGAATTCAAATAGTAGAGAAAGTTTGTAGATTCACTATAGTGAATTATCATACAAATGCACAATTTGTTAACAACGTTTATTATACAATGTATGTTACAATAACATAACATTGACCCTTCTTTGAATTAGAAGGATAACCAAATTTCTTAGAAAATAATTATGTTTCGAATACATTCTAAAAATTAATCAGTGCTAACCAATAGTTTCGAGGAATGTGGTGAATTGGAATAGCCAAAAAATAGAAATTCTCACTTTCGTGGCTCGCCGTTCATTCAACATTTTGTCCAAAAGTGAAACAAAACAAAGCAACAGCAAAGAGAGAAATAAAAGAACACCTCCTGTGTTCCGGTTGAGATAATTACATTCCGAATGTTAGACGCAATTCCTTTGTGTGGAAGCCTCGTGCACTTACGGAAGAGACATGAAGAACAACGACGAACAAAAAAAAAGTAGTCCATCTCCGTTCGTGGAATTTGGAAAGTCTCTGCAAATATGCAGCCTCTCACGAAACATGCGCTATGATGCAGTCGAAACCAAAAAGGTGGTGTGCTTTTTTGTTGTTGTTGTTGCTTTTTTGTTGTTGTTGTTGCTGTTAAGCAATGGGAGTGCGTGCGTTTTCCGGTTCCGGGTTAACCGACAATTAAATGAATGCGACGGACGAAAATAGGGTTCGCGTGTCGAGCGAGCATCATCACCAACAATTTCCATTTTCATCCCGACTCGAAAGTATTGATGGTGATAGATAGCATTCTCATCCTGTTCGAGAAACACCGAATACTGAAGACTTTCCCAATGCTTTTCTCGATGCGCATCATTCGCGTAGTTGGCGGAAAAAATATTAATAAAGGTTGTTAACTGGTTGTTATTGGCCACCTCATAAGTTATAATATATTCGGTATGTAAATAAATCGAGTGGCGTGTGGTGAAATGTCATGGGAGAGGCAGACATACAACTCACACACACATACAAACACATATTTATATACGTATACGTGCAAAACAAACGCAAACTACAAAACGCCAACGCATTGTTTTATTAAATGATTTTGCACGCGAATTGTGCTTAATATCATTATTTATTCTTCACGTTCTGGGTAATAAAAAAAAATGACAAACGGAGACTGACCAATAATAATGTCGGACTTGTTTCGCGATTTGCAGATCGAATCGACGGTTTCCCAAGAAAACGGACGCTGCTGCTGCTGCTCTTTCTCTAAACCGTGCCCCGTAAATGGTTTTTATCGGCAGCTCTTTACAACAGGAATCGTTATTTCCGAACCATATTGTTCCGAACACATTTCTATTTCCAAGACAACAAATGTTCAGGATTTTCCACCTACATTGAGAATTCACAACATTATTTCTATATTTCCTTTAACAGTTTTCTTTTCAGTTCCCAATATTTTTTTTTCGTTATATAAGACTTTGAAATAAGAATTTAAGGAAATTCTTTTCTTCTATTCAGTTTACATTTTGCAATTTCTTTCTTCATCTAAGTATTATTATTATTAACTTTATATGTCAAGTTAAACTGGAAGAGCATTAGATAGAAATATTGATATTTTTTAAATAAATTCACAAAAAGGAAAAAAAAGTTTTTGTTGTATTTTTTCTCAGTTTTCAATTTTGCAATTGCTTTCTTCATCCAAGCATTAAAAATATTCGATTTTATACTAATTAATTATCTACTGCAATTTAAACTAAAGTAGTTTAGGTGGAAATACTGAAATTATTTAGTAAATATATTCAAGAAAAAGATGAAACGTTTCTGTTGCATTTTTGCTCAATTTCCAATTTTACAATTGCTTTCTTCCTCTAAGTATTAAAAATATTCGATTCTATACTAATTAGCTGTATACTGCAATTTATACTGAAAGAGTTTAGATATAAATACTGGAATTATTTAGTAAATATATTCAAGAAAAAGAAGAAACGTTTATTTTACATTTTTGCTCAGTTTCCAATTTTCCAATTCCTTTCTTCATCTAAGTATTAAAAATGTTTGATTCTATACTAATTAGCTGTCCACTGCAATTTAAACTGAAAGAGTTCAAATAGAAATACTGGAAATATTTAGTAAATATATTCAAGAAAAAGATGAAAAGTTTCTATTGCATTTTTGCTCAGTTTCCAATTTTACAATTGCTTTCTTCATCTAAGTATTAAAAATATTTGATTCTATACTAATTAACTGTCCACTGCAATTTAAACTAAACGAGTTTAGATAGAAATACTGGAATTATTTCGTAAATATATTCAAGAAAAAGATGAAACGTTCCTGTTGCATTTTTGGTTAATTTCCAATTTTGCAATTGCTGTCTTCATCTAAGTATTAAAAATATTCGATTCTATACTAATTAATTGTCTAAAGCAATTTAAACTAAACTAGTTTATGTGGAAATACTGAAATTATTTAGTAAATATATTTAAGAAAAAGATGAAACGTTTCTGTTGCATTTTTGCTCAATTTCCAATTTTGTAATTGTTGTCTTCATCCAAGTATTAAAAATATCCGATACTATACTAATTAACTATCTTCCACAATTTAGACTTTATTTTAGGCTGAAAGAACTTTACACACAAATATTAAAATTATTTAATAAATTAATTCACAAAAAAAAGAAACTCTTTTGTTGCATATTTTCCAATTTTGCAATCGCTTTCATCAACTATTATTTCATTCTCTAATGAATAACAACTATCTACTAGAAGAAAGATTCAAGTTTCTTCAGATAAAAATACTGAAATTCACGGAAGAAAAGAAACGTTTCTGCTCCAATTTTGCAATTGATTATTTGATTAATTATTGATTTATTTCATTAGACTGGAAGAGTTTTAAGTAGATAAGAAAAAAAAACTTCAATGCAATAAACATACACAGATTTTGCACCCAAATTCACAATAATATTTACACAGTACTGATTCATTTCAATTAACACATAATATTATTACTTGATAATTTTACGATAATAATTTCTTATATAAATATTTGATTAAAAAAATAATAATACAATTTTCAAACGTTTCATAATAATTCTAATAAAAGAATTTCTCTTTGGAATTTCAAATTGGACAGTTCACTAGCATTATCTACTTTTTATTGTAAGTAAATTTTATTACAATTCTTTGAAAAAATAAACATTTTAATCGAAGAAAACAGTAGATATCTTAGATAAAACAGACTGTTTTATCTCCTAAAATCAATATTGATTCAGTCGGTACTTGTTTTATTCAAATATTTACTAAAACGCGTGTATAAAGATAGATTTTCTCATATTTAATAATACTGGAAAAGCATAAATACAAACAAAACGTGTCAACATTCTAGAATGATGATCATCCAAATAACCCAAAAGAAACAATCTTAAATTGTGTTAAAGAAATTTGAAATGATAATTAACTGATTTTTCTTAAATTTCTAATTGGTTAATTATTACTTATACCGGTGTTTAAACTGATTATATTGTAATTAACAAGACAAATTTATTTTAATAGTTTAAAGTTAAGAAAACACAAATTTGCAGACCAAATTTGATAGCAAAAAAATAACTAAATCTTTGATTAAAAAAAAACTACATTAGTAGAAGAAACATTTCTTCTGCCTTTATTTATAGTTTTTATTTCTGTAATGATTCTGTAATGATCTGTATACCCATCTGTATCCCCAACTTACGAATTCCCGACTTACGAACTCCCGGACTTACGAACAAAATTCAGAAAGTTCTAACTTGTAACAAGGATATATAGTGATAAAAAAAATTAACTGTCCAAACAAAAACTGATAATTTCTTTAATAAAATATAATATTTTTGGAAGATCTGTACTTTCTGTTTTGTTCCATCGTTCTTCATTAAATAATTGTGATGTCTACATTGAAAAACATTTGTAAGTATTTTGTTTATTTTAATGTTACATTTTTTTCATATGTATGCAGTCAGTAATACGGAATTTAACATATATAAAAGTAAAAACCATGATAAAGGTTCCAACTGACGAACAAATTCGACTTACGAACAACCCTTTGGAACGGAAGTAGTTCGTACGTCGGGGGATACCTGTATTATAATTTTATCATTGTATACTAACTAATTATATTTTAGCACTTAGTCTGCAAGAGATGTAAAAAACTGGATTTAAGAACACTGATAAATAAATAAATTCACGAAAGAGAAGAATAAACGCTTCTGCTGCACATATTTATTTATATTTTTTTTTTCGTCTTTGCATTCGCCTTCAAAAAGTCAACAAGGTTTTACGTTTCATTGTCGAAGTTTAGTCTGGGGATCTCGTTGGCTCACCGAAACAAACGTACAATTGTGTTTTGTATAATAACTCAGTGAAAAAAAATAAACGAAGAAAACTTTCACTTTATTCCAAACTTTATTATTAAAAATTCAAAAACAGACAAATAAATATATAAAGTTGTTGTTATATAGAAATGTTACGTTTGGAAACAATGCATTTGATATTGTGGCGAGTCTTTTATGAGAATATACATTTCGATTTGAAATTCCCAGATTTAATGAAATTCCCTCCGACGAAACCACCACTTTATTAAAAAATTACAATTTATTATTATTACGTTCAAAAAAGAAAGAAAAGTTTATTATGATGAAAATACACTTTTGATGTTTGAATTCCTTGATTTAATTAAATTTCTTTTCTTTGTAATAAAAATTAATTAATTAAATATTGAAAATTTTCTAATTAATCTTTTAGGAACGTTTTATCCGATTACATTTTTTCATTCCTTTTGTCCCAATAAATGGAAACATCAAGACAATGTTAAATTTCACGCGCATATACACGACGAACACTTAGGAAAGTGCTTTAGTTGACTTGGAATACAAGTCAATTAGGGTTCTAATTGACAAAACCGCCGCCACGAGTGAAGTATCAACAGGATCATTGATTTTGTCGAGTATAAATTATTTTTTATTCGTTGATAATTCTGTTTCAGCTCACATAAATTACTTTCAATTAAATTACAAAAGTCAGAGTGCTCTCCGGACATTTTACAGCGTTTGCAGTGATATTTTCGAACTCTTGCTGATACGATGAAAAGACCGCCACGGAAAGACGACGAAATTCAATTTCCGCGCAAAACACGAGACAAACACAGCACTTTTGTTGCGAGATCGAACTTAATGCTGAATGAATGCAGCAACAGTAATAATAGATTCTGCGGTCGAGTTTACAATTTCCGAAGGAATTTCTTTATTTCCAATTGGAAAAAAAAATTAAAAAAAAGAAAGAATGTGCTTCGTATTTGCATACAGTTTTGGTATCGTACAATCACAAATTCTTTTATACAAAATCTGCATTTTTCATTACATACATTATCATAGTAATTACTTATACATTTGTAACTATAAAGAAATTCATATTATATTCAACAAGATTCAGCACGTTCATGCAGCACATTTACAGTTTTTATAAAAAAGAAATCCAGTTAACTTAAGCAATGAAATAAAAGCATCCGACAAAGGCAAATAGTTGGAATTTACATGAACTGAAGATATTAACCTGGAATGGTTAAAGTAAAAACTTTAAATTAAACTAACTGTAAAGCGTATTACGAGAAAACTAGTTTAAAATAAAATCAGACAACGTAATTGTGGGCAACAACAGCGAGCAAAGAAAACCATAAAATGAACATAGACATTGTTTTAGCTATAAATCTACTTGACAACAGCTTAAGAACTTTATTTATTTTTTTTATATTTGATTAACTCCTGCCTTATGTAATTTAAGAAAATCGCGCTTTCCCACGATTTACAACCTCAAGATTTATTGAACGTGACAAATAGTAAAGATTGTAAATCATATAGAATGAAATTAATAAGTTTTCCATCTTGTTTTTGTTGTTGTTTAATTTTGCAAATGGAAGACACAGTTCCGTTCTGCGTCTTCCTGTTCGTCCTCCTTCTTCATTTTCCAGTGTTGTTAACTTGTAGCAGAACAAGTAGGGTAATAGTGTTAATAATATATGGTTGGTGCGGTTGAGCGCAAAAAGCGGGTTACAGAAGTTCCACTGCGGTAAACTTCTTTCGCATCTTTTCCATTTCTATTTTTCGAAAGTCCGCGCAAATCATTCGTATTAATTCTGCACCAATTTCAATAATAGGATGCAGCATGACCCAAATCACTACCCAGACACGACCTTCTGCACAAGATAAGATAACGGTTCGATGGTACACTTTGTGTAATTAAGAATTTAACGTGTAGTTCATCATTTGATTATTTTGTTAGAAACTGTCTATTTGTTTCAAATTGTTGAGCTTGAAAGCTCAATAGAATTCCTACGAGTAAAGTAGTTCGTTGATCGTTTGAATGGAATTGTGACATTCTGAATTCGTTGGATCAACACGCGTTTCTTCCATTGTCCGTTTTCGAAGTCAGTGTTTCAGTGGGACGGAAAAGGTGTTAATACTTGTAAATTAGTTATGCGCTTCGGAATTCCTACTGCTTCGAGCTATTAGTTTCTCAAACATTGAATAAACTGAATGGAATCCATCAGTTTTAAAACTCACAGAAGCAACATTTAATATTGAAAAATAAATTCGGTATAAAAATATGTTTCTACATTTAATTAAAATAAATGTAATTTTTTATGATTTTAATAATAACGAACGAAAAAAATCCATTCACTGAACGTATTTAATTATGGAAATGCCAGCGAAATGGTTCATTATGTGATCATCAAACGCATACGAATCGGAATGACCGACACAAACAATGCGCATATTTTTTTTTATTTTCGTTGGTCATTTAATGGATTTGCCGAATGCGAACATTCACTCCCAATTAAACGTAAACGGACAAATTTCCTTTCATGTTCGTTTATTTACCTATTCTGTGCGTTTCCATAGATTTTTTTTATATAAAGTTTTATAAAGTGACAAGAGACAAATAATTCGGGAGATCAAAGTGCACAATAATTGAATCGGACAATTGTATTTATTTTATTAATAACAACATTTTGTGGGAAAGACACATAAAATATTTGAGTTTTGCTCTAACTGTTATTATTTAATTAACAAACAAAATATGTATTCAATTATTGACTTAACGTTGCTATGGATATTATCATAGTTGTAAAAGTTTTGTTTGTTTGTTATGGAAACTACTATAATTGCTACGGACCTTCCGAAATCTTAAAGAGGAATTTCTACCAAGCGATAATGAATATAAACTTTACTAATTGCCGAAGTTCAGAGTATAGACTTAAGCGCTTTCAATTTGTAACTTATCGTTTTACAAAAGTATGATTACCTGTATAAAATGAAATATTTAATTAATAATTTAGATTGATAATAACAAATATTTTGTACAAAAATTGATATTGCAAAAAGTAAAAAACATATTTTTACTCAAAATAAAATAATATTCACGTGTGTTTATATGGATACATTTTGCATGTTTATTTATTGAAATATTAGAATTTATATTACTATCAATATTTCGCATGGTTGTACCAAAAATAAAAAAAATGTTTCCGATAAAAATATTGTAATGGAAAATACTAAAAATAAAGTAACAACGAAATGGATGCGGCAAATTGCCACTTTGTGAGAACGAGATTTCTTTTCTTTCGGACTGTTAGCGCAATTAGTTTCTTAATTGCTGCAATAGCTTTATTGGAGTTTCATTTTATCATTCTCCTTTTCTTTTTCCTTTTTTTAAACTGCAACATGTTTCTTGAAATGGACGAACCGAACTGAATCTCACACATTCGACTCGATAATAATTTCGAAATTGTTAATTGCAAATAAAATGTCACGCTTTATATTTGGAAACGTAAACAATAATGAGAGGTGGTCCAGTAAATTGTAGTTGAACGAGACACGCGATTTCTTTTGTTGCACGATTAAGTTCTTAATTGTTGAGGCAATTGTAGCCGTTTAATTGAACAATTGTTGCAGAGTTGAGTGTTGTTATTGGGTTTCTTTGTGGGAATCATTGCGATCTAGCAGTGAAAGTGCATTCGAGGAGCAGGAGGAAATTTGAAAATTTTTATTATTCGGTCACCAACGTCGGAATCCGTGTCAAGGTGAGACGCGATGAAGACGAAACGAGAGCTCGCGGATCCGCGATGGTTTTTGTTTTCTGCGCTTTTCTCTTTTTTTTCTCTCTCTCTTTCTCTCCATTCGTTTCGTTCGCTGTTTCTCTTTGTTTCTCTCGTTTTTCCAGAGGTGTTTGACCGGAATCGAAGCCTCTGGTTTTGCGCGGTTTCGTTTGACTTACCATTAGGAACGATGGACTGCTGCTTGCGACCGCGTCTCTGCGGAGTGGGCTGAAGACCTGGGGCGGAAACAGCCCTTTTAGGAACACTTGGAATCAGTCTGTTGAAGCCGGGTGGACGGTATCGCGCACTTTTCACGTTCTGCTGCAGGAAGTGGTACATGCTTTGGGCCTTGTGCATCCCGGATGTTGGGGTGTTTGTTGGTAGACGCGGCAGGGAGTTTGTCGTCGCAGTACCGGTCTGCAAGCTTCTGGGGAGGGTTGAACCTCTTTCGATTTCCTCATCGTCATCTTCGCCGTCCGCTGAGGCGCCGGAACCGCAGGATGCGTCCGGTACGCTGGATCTTCTTCTCGAGGGCTTCGGCGCAACCCAGAGCTTATCCTCGCTGTTAGCACCGCCGATACTCCCGCAACTCCTCACCCTGTCAAGCTGTTCCCTGCTCAGGCTCTTGTGCGAGAAGAGCAGGTCGCCTGCCGATCTCCTCTTCGCGGCAATTGCTAACGCAGAAGCCGATGCTGACCCCTCGCCCCCAATCAGCGAGAGCTTGTTACGCGAATCCGTTGCTAATAATGCGGACTCAAAGCTACCCCTCCAACTGAAACGCTCACAGTCACTAGTTTCACGCTCCTCGGCAATATCAGAAACGCCGCTGCTGCTCTGATGCAAATTCCTGTTCTCGCTAACAAGCAAATCATGAGATCGGCTACGCGGAAGTAAATTATAACTGGAAACCGTGTCCTCCAGCGCACTCAATTTATCCGCCAAATTGCTGTCCGACGTACTATCGTCATCTTCCGTGGTGGTCGTCGAGGCAGAAGACAGCTTCTGCTGTAACCTCTTGTGATAATGTCTCGTCTTCGGACTGTTGCTGGCATGGCTCTCGCCGCTTGAAACCTCGTGCATCAAAGCCACCAATCTGCTACCAATGTGATGCATCACCTTCGCAATCAGAGGAGGACTGTTATGTGGCGTGACCATCTCCTCGTTAACATCCCCAGTTGCCATCTTCTCAAACGAAGCGACAAGCTTCTGATAGACAAACGCCGTTTCTCGGTTAAGCCCGTGTCCCTCATCAACAATACCACCATCTCCTTCGTCGCCCTCTTCATCATCTGCATTGCTGTCGAACTTGTTGATAATCTGCTTACAGCTATCCGAGATCTGCTGCTGCAGCTCCGATTTGTTGCACACAGCAGTCCCTTCGAGATCGCTGCTCGTATAATCCGACGAATCGTATGAATCACTCCACGTATCCTCGCTGCTCAGGTACTCCACTATTTCCCGCACTTGATCGTCCCTAATTCCCGGCACAGTCTTCATGAGCCTAGTTAGCTCGTTTTCAAAATACACTAATTGCGGCGGTTTGCAGCGATTCTTAAAGCGCGGACTCGGTATCGGTTTCGGAGATCCCTTCAATCCGAGAATCGGCGTCGTCGGTTTCGAATTGTTGTTAGCCACCATCGTCTTGAAGAACTGCCGCATCTTCGACATCATCAAATTCGTCTCCTCATCAGAACTCCAGTTGTTAAAGCTATCCTTACGAGTGAGCGACGTCGCTGGAGGTGTCGAAAGCGTCGTGATACGATCCTCCTGACGCTTCTCCTCGGAGATATTGTAAAGATTCGTCTTAGTTTCCGGTTTAGCAGCACTAATCTCAGGAGTTGAGTTGTCACGCGTATCCTTATTCAGATCATCATTGCTTCCTATGAAGCCGCTGTCGCGACTCTGCTGTTTGTTGCGATTGTTGAAATCGGAGTTATCCGATGGTTGGGGTGTTTTGTGCCCATCCTCGTCGGAAACGCAATCTTCGTTCATCTCTTGCGTAGTTTCTAAAGCTTTGAGTTCCTCTGCTGGCGAGTTAGCACCGCACGACTTTTGCTTCTTATTTTTCTTACGTTTGACGGTGTCGAATTGACCATCGTTTTTTTCGAAATTATTGGAATCATCATAGGTATCGGTGTCGGAGCTTGATGAGTTCTCTGAATTTAGATTGTCGGCGTTCGGTTCGGAAAGGTCGGGATTCGATAGCAGGTTGTCTAAAGATGATGAATGAGATCTGCCCGTGCCTCTGGCTCTAACTAAACGTTTTCTTCGTTGTTCCGGGCTCGGTCTGCCCTCGCTGTCGCTGCCCACGCTGCCGTCGGAATCACGTCGTTCTGCTTTGAAGCTGGTGAATCCGCTAAGGAAGTACTTTTCTAAACGTGAAGACGCTAAATCAGCTGGGTCGGCGTTTTCGTTGCTGTTAACATCGTCAGCGCCTGCAAACGAATCCATACTCTCGCTGCAGATACTGCTCGTCTCCGAGAAAGTGTCCTCGCGGTTTTGGTTGACATTGCCATCGCCTAAACCAAAGTAGAAATACTTTTCAAGATCTGTTGCAGACGTGGGTCGAATTTTCTTGTTCGTATTCGTTGTTTGCTCCACTTCACTATCCTCGCAACTCTCTTCAACGATTGTGTGCAAGGTAAAGTCGATGGCAGCTCGATGGTATCCTCGTAATTCATCTTCGTGGTCGATGGCCGCTGTACAATGCAAGGTGACTTCCTCGCTGGATGAGGATTCATCGTTGGTGCCGAAGTCATCATCATCATCATCGTCGTCGTCGTCATCATCATCATCGTCTTCGTCGTGCGAGAGATTCTCCACCCAGGAGTCATCGTCCGCGAGGCCCTCCTCGAGACAGACGACAGCCGATAGCGTATCGGCGCCGGTAATAACCGTCACACTCTCCCCTCGCTGATGACTGTTCGAAGCATCCACCGTGACATCCAAATTGTCTTCATTGTGATGAGGCAAGCTCCTAGAAACAACAGGTTGTTTGGGCGCGTTCGAACGATGCCCGTTCTCCAACGTCAACGTGAAATAGCCCGTCAGTCCTCCCTGTTCCTGCTCCTTCTGTTGTTGTTGTTGTTGCTGTTCGGGAACAGATGATAACGACGCTTCTTCATTATCATCGCGACACGCTGCTTCCTCTTGCCAATTCGTGTGCCTCACTATAACGTCGTTATCGGGTACCAGTGTCGTGGTGTCGGTGGTGACGACACTGACAGGCGCGTACGATGACGGCGGCGCAGAATCCTGGGTGATCATGACGAGGCTCGTATAACGCGCGGCATGGCGTAATACACTTGGATCCGGCTCACCAATGACTGGTGAAACACCTGCGTTTGCACCGCGGCAGCGCGTGTCCAGTGCGGTCCCCTCCATGCTAACGGAATCGGGTTCGTCAGACCGGATCCCCGCGTTCGCCGCTTCGTTCCATTCACCGCGATCCACAGAAACCAATACTTTCAGCTCAGATAACACAGCTCCATTATCATCCTCGCATCCGTCATCCGCAGAGATCTTGTTGTTCTCTACGTCGCTCGAATTCAACGATTCCGCGCTCACATCCGACAGACCCGGACTCGACATGTATTCCTTCCTCCCGACACTACCCTCCTCAGTCTTCTTATCACAATCACCAAATGCCACATCACAACCCTCGACCACTCCAACATCAACTTTCTCCGTAAACTCTCTTCTTTCACCATCTTCCTGCAATGCCTTAACGCAAGTCAAAATTATCTGACCATCGTCACCATCCTCATCGGAATCATCTGATGTGGATAAATCGCTATTGGAACTGTTGCTGTTAACCACGTAGATCCTGGAAAATTTCTTCCTCTTTTTGTCGGCAACGGTTCCGGTATCATCGCTATCCGTGTCATCGGATCCGGAGCTGCTCATATCGTGTTGGTCGCAATCACTGCTCGGCAGAGCATCATCACTTTCCCGATAATTAACCTCGGCTACGTTGTACGTACGCGAATACTTCGGACTAGCCTCTTTATCGTCATCATCATCATCGAGCTCCTCCAAGTCGGATTCTGCTGAAGAACTACTCAAGTATTTGCTCTCCGATTCCAAATATCCTTCGCCGAATGTTCCTTGCGCGTTGAAAATGTTCAATTTGCTCTCCTTCATCGTGCTGTCCGCCTTGGCCTCATCATCCGACGCCTGGTCCGAGGTGTTCTGGTCGGCCGCAACTGGCGCACTGGCGGTGCTCTGTGGTGCAGCGCCGGTGTTGCTCTGCAGAGCGGATAGAAATGGATTCGGTTCACTTGAGCTTATCAGAGGCCAGACGATGGGGGCCTGGTTCAGATATGGCCAGAGGGCGCGTGGAAGTAGACACAGCTGCGAGCGGATAGCCTCCAATGTCTCCGGCGTGTACATCACCACCGAATCCTGGGGATTCCAATGCATCGGCACCGGTATCGGTACCGGAACAGGTATTGGCACATACTGCGTGGGCGCACCGCAACTCTGGCAAGGACCTTTTTGTGGGGATTCGCTTTGCTCAACAGGCTTCTGGTGGATGCACTGCACCGTGACCTCATCCATCGCGTGACGCACTTCTACATCCTCTCCGTCCCTGGCTCTCGTCAAGAAGTTGTAACTATCTGTCGAAGCTGGTGAACCGCTGTCCAATCTGGTGGTATCTTCGTCTGTGCCTGTATCGGATTCCCTCGTCCTCCTGTAAACCAGTGGTGATCCCAATGGAGAATCCAATGCACCACGTCTGTACACCCCCGGCGATCCGAACGGTGAGTTCCAGTTGAACTTAACGCTGGGTCCGCCCGGCTCGAAATAGTCCCAATCGCACTCGTCTATTGGGAAACTGGAGGCAGTCGAAGAGCTATCATTGTCGTCAACATCCTCCTCCTTCGATGAACTGTCCGAACTTATGAACACCAGCTTGTAATCGTCGCCTTCTGGCAGCAGGATGTCTAACAGATCGGAATCGGCTCCTCTCCTCCAACCTGGCCACGATACACAGAGTAAATACAACAGCATAAAGTCGCCGCCCTCTACCAGCGGCTCGCCCACAAGAATACGGCCGCTTTTTATGGGCATATATGCAGATACCCACTACACCTCCTCCGTCACCGTCCTTCTTTTTTTTTCTCTTTCTCTCTCTTAAACATTATTTTTCATTATTATTATTTATCCTCTCGGCGTGCATTATTTATTGTTATTGCTGGAAGCCAAACATACCGATAAACCACCACCTTCTACCCTAAATGCTAAACAAATACGGCTAGCGCAGAAGAAAACATACAACATCATAGCGAGGTCGCCGACCCGGATCCTTGGAGCCGCATACAAAAGAGCAAGAGACGCAACGAAAACTTTTACTTTGTACTATCACTATTTAGCGTTCCAACAAGTGAATCACCGTACACCACACAGCAGTCACACCTGCACAACTGGTCATCTACTTACAAGATTAAGAGGATTATCGTTGTTCTTGAATCTTGCAAACCATTTTAAGCATGAAACCGACATTGGTTAGCAAAGCTTAAAATAGATGGAAAAAAGTATACCATATCCACCATTTTGTCACAATGCATGCAATGTATATGGAATAAGATACCTATAAACAATCAAATTAGATGTTTGTAGGTATATTATCCCATGATACAAATATATTTATGTTAGGTGTTAAATACTAAATGTTTGCTTGGTTTTGATAACAAATCAGAACTACTTTTTGCAACTTAAATCTACAAACCCATTAAGTGACCGATCTAAATATAATATTGTCGTTTGAAAAAAGAATATGAGATTATAAACTGTTAATAGTTAAAAATATGTAATTTTGGCGGTAAATGAAGCTTTTCATTTTCAATTAGTTATATAAGGAAACATGAAAGCGTGCTGCAGTGATTTTAATCCGAAAGAGAGTACATCAAAAGCCAACATCGAAACACGTGAAAACAGCAAACATTCCTATTACTCCTAACAAGATTTATATGTAAATATTTAGAAAACTTGTTAGGGATGTCGTTAATAGTTATAAACTAAAAGCCACACTAACCAAACCCTGTTAGTATATAGTTATTTAGTAATTGCCCATAAAGTAGGTATAAAAAGGAAACAAATAGAGGTAAGTAATTAATTTCAAGAGATAAAAATGGAATATGAAAATGGTCTCCAAAACAAATGAACGATATTAATGTAATTAAATAAATTACCACACCTAGTTTAACTATATGTATGTCCTGAGACAAGCCTTTCTAATGCTCGGTCAATAAGTCACAAGGAAAAAAAGCTAAATATTAAGATCTGCCTAATTATAGTTTCTGGCTTACCGGTGTCCACAGCTTGCATTTTCTTCATGTCCTGACGCCGTCTGCGCACCGTGACTTTCCGAAACACTGTGCCGCTGATTGGTTCAATGTCGCATAATTCTATCGGTTTCTCTTCCTCGTTTCCGCAACAGGAGGTCTCCTCTTCCTTCTTTTTTTCTGTGCCGTTGTTGAAGCTCACCCTCTTCTCATAAGTCTTACGAGGTGATGGCGGCGGTTGTACGGGAGCGGAATCCACGCTCTTGCTTCCTTCGAATACCTTCTTGACTGGTTCAGGAGGGTTCTCCGATCGTGAATGCAGCAGCTTTCGTTTCGTTTTCAGCAGCGAATCCTCGCTATCGGAATTATCGGATTCGTAATCGGATTTTTTGTGAATCGAGGCGTATTTGATCAACGGATTGATCCTCTGCTTTGGTTCGGGTTTCGTCTCTGGACGATCGTTGTAGACGTCCTCAGAGTGGGATCGCTTCGCAGTAGAGTGTTTCTTCGTGGGGCTGTTGATATCGCTATTATCTTTGGCCTGGTGCGCAACCAGAGATGGATAACTGCCGATGTCCTGACCCCTGGGAAGACTGCTATAGGGTCGATTCTCTGCGGAAGAGCGCACCACGTTCCAGCGTGGAGTAGGGTCTAGAATTTGCAAGTACGCTGATTGTAGTCGAGATTTACTACACGATATCAATTTTTGATTTTTAAAGAGAATCCTCACTTGATATGGTCCACGACCTCCTGATGGTCCGCTTGATTATGTCCGCGGCAGGAACGTAAACTTGATTGTCTCGCCTCCTGCTGGGACGGCGAATGAACTCGTTCATCCACTCGCCAGACGCCGCCTGAATTTCCCTGCAAAAATCATCAAAAATAAATACAAATGCAACTTGCGATGGTCTTGTTTTCTTTATCATTACATGTGTTTATGGCAAACTGTGCAGACCCATTCGGTAGTTCTGAGAGAGTACTCTCTGCATCCCTTGCAGACTTTCAGTCTGCAAGCCCTGCAGTAGGCGCCGCGATTGATAACGCGCCCCAATTCGATCCTGCAACGGCCGCAAGACCTGTCCGGATCTGGAGTAGGACTCTCCAAGTCTGCCGACGGTTTCAACGCTCCCTTCCTACGCAGCAGCTGCAGTTCGGCTTTCAATCGTCTGAAACAATTTTGCAACTGATTACTTATCTAATCATCCTGCTATCTGACTATTTGATCTATTCGTAATCGAGGTGTGGGGACGGAACCCTCAGTTTACCACAAACATGGATCAGAACCGTAAGTTTTACAAAACATATACAATTTGGTATAAGCTCTTCGTTATTTTTCTGATCAGCAATCGCTAAAGCTCTCGTAAGTTTCGAGGCGACGGATGAAGTTGACCTGTCTTACAAGGCGGGAGATGTTGTCAAAGTTATTAAACTGTCGCCGGGCATCGAATGGTGGAAGGTGGAACTGAACGGGAAAACTGGGATGGTCCACAAAGATTCGTTTGAATTATGTAAGCAACTTTTATTTACAATCGTAACCATTCCAAACCCATTCACTCGTAGATAAGTATATGGTAGTTGTTGATTATCTGCAACCCCAAGAAGGTTATCTCCAGTTAAACACAGGAGATTTGATAGATATAGTAGGCGTGCAAAAATACAAATGGATCGGGAGGAATCAACACGGAGAGGAGGGTAGCGTAGATACTAATTATGTTAAACAATTGCCTCCATTCCCCAAAAAAACTGGTAATAATCAATTAGTATTAAATTTTATTATTTATTATATTGTTTTTAATATCTTTTTAGATACTTTGGATCGAATAATACCGCACGAAATTTTGGTGGATCTGCGTAAGGGTAGGCCACGTAAAGCATCTAGGAGCGTTATATCACCTCGAGCTCACACAGTGGACATCGTTGAAGTCACAGAAGAATTCGATGAAATTCCGGTTGAGCCTGCCGAGGATAAGGTCGAGATGAGACCAAAGACTCAAAGACCCACTCTGCCATGGATGCAGGAACTTTCCGATAAGAACAAGACGAGCAGCTTGTTCTCTAATCACGTGCTCTTGGATCAGAAGACGACGCCGAAGATCAGGACTCGCGAACTTCCAAAGAACTTCAGCAAAATAAAGGACATGTGGAACCAAAGCGATACTCAGGTTACCACCTCCACGTCGACCGTTCGGAGCAGCTTCAACAACGGCATCTTACGCAAAAGCATTCGCGTCGACTCCATCGAGAGCCAAGAGCATCCTGGTAACGCAAAAACCATCCAAAGAAGCAGCCTAACCACGACGCTAATCCAAAACGATATGAACGAAAGTCCAATTGTGCAAGAGACACAAACCAAAATGTATCGAGAGATCAAACCGCCTGTCCAAACCAAAGGTAGGGTAAATGCAAACCTAATTGTAGATCCAGTGAAAACAGAGAATCAACCCAAAATGTATCGAGAGATGGAACCGTCTATCCAAACTAAAGATAGGACAAACGTAATGCGAATCCGAGTAACAAACGAACAAATTCCTGTACAACCAACCCAAACAATTGTGCAAGAGAAACAAACCAATATGTCCCCATTTGGGGACCCATGGAGAAACAGACTAACTTATCTATTACCAACCAAAACTATTGCACAACCAGAAAAAGCAGCACCGATCGTGGTTACGGTGCAACCAGATAAAAGCCTTGAAAATGCTCCACCTCTACCAACGAGAAAATCGATTCCGAAATTGATACCACACGTACCGAAAATCACTGCGAAAGAAGAGGAAGAACCGGTGCCCAAACTACCGGAGTCCGAGCCTCCGAAATTGACGAAGCAATGCGCAATTCCGATCCATAAAGAAGCACCGAAAGATGACGCAAAACAAATCGCAACACTGAACACCATGGTGCGGGAGCTTCAGGAGGAGAACATGGAAATGAGACGGAGGATGTCTGCGCTCGAAAAGAGGCTAGAGTTCCTCATAGAAAAGGTGCTGAGTTAAAGCGAAAGCGCCAGTCCGATCCATTTGCGCGGTCACCTATAACCCACCTACAACATATATGTTCTAATCTGCAGTTTCCTATATTCATTATTAGATAACGTTATACAAATGTACGTTGCGCAGTGTGTGCCTATTAAAGTCGATTAAATTATTTGCGAAGCGAACGAAAAAAACCTCTCATGTGTATCTGTGTGTGTTATCCTGTTTCTTTCTAGTGCGATTCCCACGGGTTTAAGTAACAGCGCGAGGTTGTCTTTTCCACGAAAGAAAGGGCGATTTCAAAAGTCCGTGGACCCGGGGTTCACGGCCATCGCGAGCTTAGAAAGTTGTCCTTCGGATTCCGCCGATTAATCAAAAACTAATCGAAAACGCAAAAAAAAAAACAAGAAACAAATAAATAAACAACTTTTTCGTCAAAGATTTATGTTGCTCCCTCGTGCCAAATGTCACGGTTACGCAATTTCAATTCATCAAATATATAATTTACCTTTGACTCTTCAAGTATACAAAAATCTACAGCGTTTATTAAATTTGTAGCAGCCACTCTTCAATAGAGACCAAAATTTTCAAAAAAAAAAATCAACAGCTATTCTATTGTTGAATAATACTTAAATATACAAATTACAAACTTTTTTTACATTTCTATAAAGTTTTATCAAAATTATATATTTCATAAACTCAATTCGCGCAATTAATATCCTAATTGCTTACTGAGTTATAAAATTTTAAATTTTCAATATGATTTTACTCATTAACTAAAAAAAAAATAGATTAACATGTAATGATTGCAAACATTGAAACTTAAATTAATGCAGAATAAATTGATTCAGTCAGTAATTATCATTTAAAATTCAGTTTTTATTTTCTAAGGCACTTGAAAAGGTTATGGAAACCTGATAATATAGTAATTTCCATTAATTAGTTGACACGTTTGACCTAGTTAGAGCTTGAAAATCATTGAGAAATAAAGTGATAACAGCGCAAATTATCTATGAAAAAAAAGGTAAACTAATAAAACAAGCAGGTGATAATTTTGGTTAATTTCAAATAACACTATTAGAATCAATATAATTCAGTGATAATTAAAATATCCGTATGAAATTACCTGTTAATAAAAAAAGTTCTTTGTATGGATACATTTGACTGTTGTCCAAGTACGTCTAATTAGATTGAAGTAATAACGAAATGTGTAATTAGTTAATGAGTTTGGTCGGATGGAATGCTGGAAATGGATTGCTAATGTTGCAACCGACGGAGTTTTTCCTCGCATATTTTTTTAGAAAAAAAAATAGTTTAAAGCACGTAATCGTTGGGCGTTATGAATCATCGAATGTTGCACGTAATTGCATTGCATATCATTTCTGGATAGAAATCATATGTCCATGTTTCGAACAATTTAAACTTGATTTTCATCCACTTTTCGAGGGAAATGTCGAGAGAGATATCATTTGCTGTACGTTTAATTATTAATTTTTTTTTGCTCCGCGCGAAATGTAATTTCCGCGGTTCTATAAATAAAACGGCCGGAGAGTCTCTCCCCCTTCGTGTTTCGGATTGATTTACAACAACAACCAGGCGCAACTCTCTATCTCGCCCATCTCCCCGCAACCTCTGCTTTCTCCATGACCGCCCACTCTATATTTAGTTGGAGATAACATTAATATATCTATCTAACAACAATAACAACAACAACAATGGTCGAACGTATCTATGATACATCGTAATTCATTCCGTTCAATTTCCTTTTCGATGACGAATTTAAATTGGCTTTTGGCGAAGCCCCCTCGCTTTAACGCAACAATTCCTAGGTTTTCTTTCCCACACGCACCGAAAGCGGTCTCGACCACTGCAAATAAAGTGCACCGCGACAAAAAATGAATTACATTATATAACGCAATTAAATAAATACAAATTTTATCATATTCACGAGCCAATCGAAACGCTTTGTAGGAGGCGATTGCGCTGTGCGACATCCATTATTCAATTGAATATTAATCGCGTTTGGAATATGCAAAATTGATGCTGTAAGGTCAGAGAGGAGGAGAAGCCGAGACTTATGTAAGTTCTGCTTCCTTTTGTACCGGTTGGCACGATGGAGGACGGAGAGCGATAAGACCGAGGATACAGTTACTTCTGACGCGACGAAACTCAAGTTATTTTACTTCGGAAATGTGAGCTGCTGCTGCTGCATCGCGGGTTAAAAATAATGACTTTCAAGACAATTTCAATGAAGAAATCTTTTGACTATACGCGGATGGATCGGAAAGTTAAGAGAAAACATATTTCTCGAGATAAATTTTTTATTAATCTTTAAACTCACTTTCCAAGATATTCCATTCCTTCATCAATATAAATATAATATGAACTCTCTAAATAACCATTAGCTGCAATTACTTTAGTATTTCATGCAAATGTATTTCTACACACTTTTGTTCATCAAAGTTTTCTGTTTGTTATTTCATTATTTCAACATCTTAGATTTTTTTACTGACGAAATAATGGTAAATCTTATATAGGTATCCCCCGACTTACGAACTCCCGTACATACGAACAATATTCTAAAAGCTCTAACATGTTACAAGGAGATATATAGTGATAAAATTAATTAACTGTTCAAACAAAAATTGAATTTAATTAAATAATTGTGATGTCTACATTGAAAAGTATTTGTAAGTATTTTGTTTATTCAGTTAGTCTTACGGAATTTAAAATTTATAAAATTAAAAACCATGATAAAGTATAGTAAGTATAAGTATATTATGAAATTTTTAAAATTTCCTCGACTTACGAACAAATTCGACTTACGAACAACCCTTTGGAACGGAACTAGTTCGTAAGTTAACAGATCGTATTTTGAATCTTGATTTTTACAAGTTTTCTACTTAAATTGACATCTGTTTTTCTATCGAATTTAATTCTCAAATTTTTAATTCATTTTGAGAAATGTCAACTTTTGATAGTTAAAAATATTCATTTTTTAAGTAATCAAACGAAAAAAATTACGTGATTACAAAACAAAAAGTAAATTTAATCATTTCGGTTTATACTTCTTGAAATATGAATCGTGATTTATGCACTTTTACTATCGAAATTAACAACTGTTAAGTTATTTCGTTTAATTATCTTGTTAAAACTATTAAGTAAAGAAGTATAATATGGCTTTTTTTTATAGATTTCCAATCCAGGTAAGTCATAATTTTCCAAAAAAAAATTAAAAAAAAAAATCCAATTTTTCATTAGTTACAAATGTGTTTTTTCAAATTGACATCTGTTTTTCTATCGAATTTAATTCTCAAATTTTTAATTAATTTTGAGAAATGCCAACTTTTGTTAAAAATATTCATTTTTTAAGTAATCAAACAAAAAAAATACGTGATTACAAAACAAAGTAAATTTAATCATTTTGGTTTATACTTCTTGCAATATGAATCGTGATCTATGCACTTTTACTATCGAAATTACCAACTGTTAAGTTATTTCTTTTAATTATCTTGTTAAAATTATTAAGTAAAGAAGTATAATATGAATTTTTTTATAGATTTTCAATCCAGGTAAGTCATGATTTCCCAAAGAAAATTTTAAAAAAATCCAATTTTTTATTAGTTTCAAATGTGTTTTGATTTCATGATGAAACGTCGCAAGAAAATATTTAATACACACTGACGAAATTGTTAAGAAATGATCACTTAATCACTTATCTTATACTTCAAATGTTTATGTAATGTCTATATTTTTATATTAAAATTTTTAACTGAAATAATCTCAAAAATAGTATAACTTCAACTTTTTTTTATGTAATAATTAAATGTAGTTAAAATTCACTGATTATCAATTACTGTTCTTACAAAATTTGTACAGTTGTTATAGAAGAACCAAATAAATTAGTTAGAGGTTGTCCTACCCACGATTCCGTGGGCGCCGGTTCGAATCCTGGTCAAGCCAGGCCCTTTGAGAACTCTCTCACAGAGCATCGATATAATACTGAAGACTATCTACAAAACGGCAGCCAAACAACAAATTATAGAAGAATATAATGGTAAAAACTTCCATTGGGAATTATTACAATATAAAAATTAATAAATTCTTTTATATTTGATCAAAAATTATTAACAAACCTAATTCTACATCAATAATAATTGCATATTTTACTTTTATTAATATATACTTTTCATGTACAATATATTTATTTATATCTTTTCAATTTCAAATCATTTAAAACATGAAATAGATTCCTTGAATTTGTCTCGCAATAGTTTCCATGAAAGGAAAACAACGTAAAACCATTAGCAACGGAACAATATTATCTAGCTGATACTATATTTGTTTAATTTATATTCACTTGCACTATTTGAAATGCGATAAGTGACTTACTCCGTTTGTTTCTATAAATGTAGAAAGGAGAAATAAGAGCTGCACACGTTCTTCATAACCTTATTTCTATATAGACACACACACAATATCAGATTTATTATATGCAAGTAAATATCATCTCGTTGATACTATCTTATTTCCATTAGTTACACAACAATAATGATACAATGCATGCGTTAATCAGGTAAATCGAGTGGTTCGGAACGTTTCAGTCGTTGGGTTTGTTGAGCTGTTGTCAAGTGGATTTATATATATATAAAGAAAGAGATAGAAAAAACAACATGTGCAATATTCAACAGACAGCATTTCTTTAGATAACTTAGGCTGTTTTTTGAAGACCTCTTCAAAATATATTTGATAAAATCTATACCTTTTGGGAATGTTTCCTTTCCTTCACTAATAAATTACAAAAATGAATATTTTTCAAATTTATTACTTCATAATTATAGCATTTTAAACTTTTTGTTCTTAAGAAGTTTCCAAGAAAAATACTTTATTAAGAATATTGTAATTCGTTTGAGAGCTAACCGTTTTCCAAACCGAAAAACGCAGCTGCACAACCAACGCATAGGCACTTTAAAAAATTGCGGTATTCTTTGTTAAACCGGCTTAAAAAGTTTTCCCTCAAATGTGCATACGTAAAAGCATTGGATTGAATCCATAAAATATGTCTTCAAATTCTCAAATCCTTAATAATCCTTACTTGATGCACTACACCTGTTTCTATCTATGTACTTTAACAAAAAAAAATCACTATAACAGCAAAACCGAGAAATCAGCACTGTTTGAAACCGCACTAATCGAGGACTTTAAAACTGCAGAGGAAAAAAAAATTAAATTTATTTTCTTTTGAAATATGATCAAAACCGCACTATGCTGTATTTGCAGCACACTTTTATACTGTAACATATAATTTTAATTAGTTAGTTAATAAATTGAAGTTTATAAATTATTTGTTTTTGTAAATATAGAATTGTACAGTTAATCGCTTAGAAATAAACATGAAATAATAAAAAAAAAACAAGTTTACAAGATTCTTTTATATAAATGTATACTTAATCTAATAAAATGAAAGAAATTAATATTAATGTCGTCGAATTATAATGAAACATTTTACTACCTAACCATTTCATATAAATAAAAAGATTCAACCTGTTTCGTCGTGAACAGATGAAATAAATTATCGAAACCAGTCTTAATGTAAAATAAAAAACAACTTAATGATATTTTTTTTTATAATTTAATGATGTGTATATTAAGTAAAATGAAAAAAAAAATTGGACATTGGATTATAAATTTCAAAAATTAAGTTAAAAAATCATACATGTAATAAATATTTTCTTTGAAATTTATATCTTATCTTATTTTTTTCAAAATATCTATTAATTAACTACATTCTTCCAAATCTATATTACATAATTAGAAAAGTATAATATTGAAATTTAAAAAAATGCAACAAAAAATCAAAAAATTTTGCTTTGAAAATAATTAATGAAAATTGTTCAAATTGTTTTAGTTTTTTAATAAATGCTTGAGAAAACGTATGAAATTAGTCATTTTCATAAGGATATTAAGAAAATTTGATATTATACTAATGGTTAAGAAAAGCTGCGAAAAATGCAACAAGAAATCAAAAATTGTGTTTTGAAAATAATTAATGAAAATTGTTCAAATTGCAATAATTTTAGTTATTTTAATAAATGCTTGACAAAACGTATCAAATCAGTCATTTTCTTAGGATATTAAATATAATTTGATATTATACTCATGGTTGAGAAAAGCTGCGACGAGGTAATAAATTCCTTCCGCTGAATATTCAAGAGGTTTATAACTTATCGATTTTGCACTTAAATTCACTGACATTATACGTTTATCGATTAGCAGTAAATATTTCAAATTCAAAGCGCATTATATAAAAGAATTTGATAGAAAGACGAAAAAAAACTCGTTTAATAGAAATTCAAATTTTAGTTTAATCCGTTCTAAAATTTCCTGATTTTTACTCGTATAGTGAAACATATTCAAAAATATACATAATATGTGTAAACAAGTTTTAAAAAGCTAGTCTTTTTTCTTACAATTCATTTTGCTCGTTCCACTGTAATTTGTTGCAAATTAAAGTAAATTTATTTTGCTAAATCGTGTTCAAATTGCAATTTATTTATAGTTTTCAATTAAAATTTATATAAATTCTTATAAACTAAAGAAACAAAGATGATAAATCCAATATATAAAACCTTCAAGTATTTTGATACTATATAGTTTTTTTTTTTTCTTAATAATAAATCTTGTATCCAAGTTGAGAACGATTATTTCCTATACACATTACTCTTTCTTTAACTCATTTTTTTTTTCACAATCTTTC
The DNA here is from genome assembly GCF_001412225.1 of Nicrophorus vespilloides. NCBI lineage: Eukaryota > Metazoa > Arthropoda > Insecta > Coleoptera > Silphidae > Nicrophorus > Nicrophorus vespilloides. Next base: position 37,018 of record NW_017098074.1, read on the forward strand.
CGTCAACGTCGCAGCTAAATAAATTGTCTTCAAGTGCATTTTCTCTTTCTCCAAACCCAATTAAACATAGTCTTCGTGAGGCCACTTCCCATTTTCTTCCCACATGCTTACATCTTAATCCTGCCTTTAAACATCTTCAGATTGAGAGCCTCTGGATTTAACACATGTTCGACTTTCCAGTAAATTTAATAATAAACACAAACGAAAGTGAAAACTAAAACGTACATTTCTTTGAGTGTAAGCATATTTGCAATTCATATTTTGTACGTTATACATGTATGTAAGCACATAAACAAAATAAACATGCTCTAAGTAAGAGAACCGAACGAAATGGAGAGAATAGAAAAATAAAATAACGTAAGGTAATAGCGTAATTATTAAACAAGGTCACTGCAATTAGGTTTTTTTTGTTGCCTCGACTTTAGAATTAATAATAATCACTTTGGTGTAGTAGGAAATGGAGTTAGTTTTATGTGTATGACAAATCGGCGATGAATTAAAAATGGATTTGCTGCTGGGAAGTTGTAACAAAGAGTTTCTTAGCACAAGGAAACGGTCTATTTATAGCAAAGAATACTAACAATTTGTTGGAATAAACGACACTTTTGTATGGAGTGGAGTGAAAAAGTAATGACTATTTTTTTGTATGTAATACTGTTGTATATGGAAATGAATGGGGGAATCGTTCTTTGAAGATTTGGGCTTACTAATTGGGGACCAACTGAGACTTTTTTTGATATAATAAAAGCTGCGTGAACTATTTCTTGTACATTGAAAGAAGTTGTCATAAAGAAGGGGAAATATCCCTTTTTACAAGCATATTGATGAGTGGATGGAAACATTCAAGGGCTTTTCTGTACCTTGAGAATAAAACTGAAATAAGTATATTGATTAATGAATATACGATGCATATTTTTATCATAAAAAATATAATTATTTTACTTCCAGTTAAAAAAAAAATCATATGCGAATTTCTTTAATTATCAATCAATTAGTTAATTAAATAAGATAATGTAAATTTCTTTCATTGTAAAGGGTGTCCCAAAATTAACGCAAGATTTGAATTTACCGCTATTTGTGCAGTAAAGTGTTGCAACCCAAAAAAAAAATGTTTACTTTTTGTTTTGTATGAATGTTTCGATTAACGTTATTATTTATGTGATGTTGTGAGAATATTTGTTTTGTCATATGTAATACTATACGCAGTAAAACCTGTTTTTGTGCGGTCCTTTTTTATGCGATTTTTTATGCGGTATATGAAATCTAACCAATTTCAACGGTGTTGGCACCATTGTAATGTTTCTCAAACGATTAATTTCTGCAAATGTACAATGGAAACGTGAATGTGTCCATGTGTAATTTAATTATTTATTTTGTTTGGATGCACTTTCTCATGCATTTCGTAAATCTTTGACGTATTTTGTATGTGCGATTTTTTTTATGCGGTCCATATCCACCGCATAAAAAAAGTTTCTGTAATCTATTATTATACAAAGTTATTTGTTACATGTAAGAATTTATGAAAATTTTTGTGCGTTTTTTTATATACCGCACAAAACCACGTTTTACTGTAAAGTGTATATATTAACATTCTTTAAATGATTATAAAAGTAGAACAAAAAACAATGAATGATAATTCTGTTTTTTTTTACTTTTATAATAATAAAATTATTGATTGAAAAATAGATGATTCATAAAAAAAATCATTAATAATCATAGGTTGCGTGTTTATTATTTGTAGTTTGTTATGTAACTTGATGAAATGAATTTATTTATTGCGGCTATGGAAACGGTTTTTAGTTATGAAAAGTTGCGTTAGTTTCCGTAATGTTTTTGACATTTTGGCTAATACGATTTTAAACGATCGGGGTTATATAAGCGCGAATCTTTCGCTTGTTTCTTTTGGAAAGGATGCGCACTTGAAGTGCTTCCTCGGTCTCGGCTGCAGACCGGGAAATGGACGAAGAACAAGAAGGAGGAGGAGGCGGCAACGACGGAGGCCGCAAAATGGACACGGATAGAGCGTTGGCGGTTGACACACTTTCCAATTTGGCGCGTTTCAATTTTGTTTTTCCTCTTATTATTATTATTCAATTTGTTTTGTTTTGTTTCTTTTTTTCACCCGTTGCTACTGTTGTTCTTTGTTCGCTAGTTCTTATTATTACGCAACACTGTAAATATTATCGAGTGCTGTTGGGTAGTCCGATAATCTCCGGAGGCGACCGCAAAGAGTAAGAAAGATGATGGAGAGAAGCAAAAATAAAAAACACGAAGAAATAGGAGGAAAAATGATTGTCCGAGGCGAGCCGGGCGGCGCCAATCGCCGCCAAGGTCAAGTGTTTTACTTCGGCCACCTTTTCTTTCCGACGGAGGATTTACAAAAAAAAAATCGCTTAAAAGATATAATTATAATAATAATGTTTAGAAGCTGAGTGCAGAAGGTAGAGGTGAAGGTGTTCGAGGTGAAGGAGGAAGAGGAATAATAATAATAATGGACGCGGTGCTTTTCCTGGCTTTATGACATTAGAGGTTGATGAACCTCGACGGAGTGCATATCATCATCATCAACATTACCATCGGCGCGTTGGTAGCAATAACTAAACTAAGGATACGTTTATTACCAGCTCTTTGGGGCTCTCCGGTGATCTCCTGGTAGAGAAAGAATATTCAACTAGCGATCAAGACACGAACCCGTTCTTAGACACATGCACACCAAGCACAAAATCAAAAGAGAGAAAAAAAACACACACATATACACAGAAAGAGCGAACAGCAACAACAAACGAAACTTCTTATACGGATAGCAGCAAAAAAAAAACACAAACACACACAACACACGAGGGAGAACAGCGTCCCTCTACTCCGTCACTTCACCAAAAAATAAATAAATGGAAGAACTTAAGACGTATTTAATAGTATAAGAAACTGCACCCTTTTCTTAGTGAGTCGGCTTCCTCGCTGCTTCTTTCTCTCAATATCTCTTCCCCCTTTTTTTCTTCTCTTTTCTGGACGTTTTCCACCGCAGGCCTCTTCGTGCACTGAGATTTCACTTTTGTACTTCTTCAGAGATTGTGGTTTTGTCTCAAGGTGTGCTCGCAGGCGCATGCCCAGCTCGAACACTACAGTTATTCAACTTAAACCAAGACAGGTTTACAGAGTACCATTTACCTAACAGGTGTCTCGCATAGGCGGCGAATGTGGGACCGGTGACGTTCGGACGGACGCCCACGGACGTACCGGAACGGCGATAGGACCGAGCCCTGATCCCCGCGGGATTCCCTCCGCGTTCTCTGAAATACCCATTTCGGTCGACCGAATACAATAATGGTATCAATAATCCGATTCCCACGCCTTGTTGCACACACAATAAACGCCACCATTTAAGTCGAATCTTTGCTGGTCGTAGGTGGCTGGTCTCATTTCTTTTTGTTTCGCTTGTCTACCACACGATTTACGCAATTACTATTCCGACACCTCATTATTACTCATTTCATTGAGTCAACTTTGCAAAACCAATCTTTATTAGCTTCCAATATAAGACTACAGTTCAGAAATTAATACTATACTTAAACAAGACTTCAATTCTATTCCACATTATATATAACGTAATAAAAAGTATTTAATTTTTTAAATTCTGATTTATATAACGTAAAACCTGAGAAAGTACACGTGGGTGACTTTATTCGTCACTTTCATCCTAAAATAGGCTTCTTCTAACATAAAGAATCTTAGTTTTATGTTAAAAGTTGAAAATCTACAAATATTTTAAACGAATATGTTGAAAATTAGGAAATAAAATAAGACATAAAACAAAAACAAAAAGTTGGAAATTTATTAATATATTTAAGCGAGAATGATGAAAATTATACAAAGTAATGTTGTATCAACTTTATAAAGCCAAAAATATGTATAATATTTTTACATTGAAAATCACTCGACGCAAACCAAAACAAAATTGAAAATCTCCTAATTTCATAAATTAAATTCTTTTCATGTTTAATATAATCCTTGTATTATTTATTAGTAATTATTAGTAAATGGATTATCTTTAGTAATTAGTAAAAATTAATTATATAACAGCAATGTATTAATATCTAAGTTGATTTACTCACTTTAATAGTTTATTCAATGTTATATAAAATCGGATATTTTGCATTGTACTTATTCAAACAATTTCACATAATATGTCGATAAGAATTATCGTATTTAATCGTATTTTGTAAGGTTTTATAAGTATTTCACTTTAAATAAGTTAAAATTAACTTTATTTTATTTACACTCTGGTTTTTTAACAATTTCAAATCAGGATAAAGTTGTTACATTTATCTGTAAATTCAGCACTAAAAGTCGCATAAAACTTAAAGTTACATCGCGAAATTTACGAGTTTCGAGCAATCAATGAAATTACTTCCAAATAACTACTTGAAATTCAGTTTCACACGTCTTATTGCATCGCAATTATAGTTTTCTCAACATTTTATTTTATTAAGTTTTTTAATCTAATTCAAAACAAAGTGGATTTAAATTCTATAAACTATAATACGTTTAATATCAGAGAAAATAAAAGTAATTTTGAATAAGAAACCAAGATTCAAAATGAAATACTTCTTATTGAAAACTTTACTACTTTCATACTTTTGACCATAATTCTTTAACATCTAGGTAATAATACAAAGGTAATAGAAATGTACAAGGGTAATCTGCTAGTGTAACAAGTCTTAACAATGTTTTCATTCACACAATAGCCAAATCTGAAGGATCACAATTTTCCAAGAAGAACGATCTTCTACAATAAAGATGAACTAAAGTCAGGACACCCAACAACTCAAGTGGGTTAATAAAGACATTTGGAATACAAGCAATAAAGTTTAGCTTTTACTACTTTTGACCGCACGTAATTAGAACTTTATTTTTAGTAAAGTATATTCATTTTTAAATGAATTTCCATTCGTTCATTCATTCATCAGTAACTTTCATTTTTCTGAGTAAAATAATCAAAGCAATATATGAATCATGTTACATTCTCCAAATATCGAAATTTGATATGCATTTTGTCGATCTATTATAGTTTTTGACAAAATCACTATCACTTTATACTGATTTTGGTAACACTAACACTGCTTTTTCCTGCATTAATTTGTCATTACTTCATTTTTAAATTACAACTCAAATGAATAAATCACAATCAAATATGAATATACGTTAAATATCCAATTTTCATATGCATCTTTAGGATCAATTCATATGTATTATAGATTCCGATAAAATCACTAAAAAGTAAATTAAACACAATCCTAACACAGATCTGCTCATCTCAATTCAAACAGTTTAATTCAATGATGCAAACGTTGATTTATTTATAATATCATTCCTACCTACTACATTATCAACTACTACAGTTCAATAATTGAATTAAGTTTAGCGGATATTTCCATCGGCGCAAACTAATTACGTAATCCGAGCACAACATTTTCGTTTTCGTTCGTCCGTTTTATTTTTTTCCTCCTTCTTCTTTCTAACACTTTCGTTTCGATTCCGCGTTTTCGCTCTTAATTTCAACTCATACTAATTACATATAAATCGCTCCGGGTTCAGCATGAAAATGCATTATTTAGTGAAAAATAAACAGTTCGGTTTTAATGGAGCCTCCGGCTCAAACACACTGCAAATACATACATATTAGTTTCACCGACCGAAATGAACTGTGCTGTATCGAAAATTGAATTAATTGTGGCCTTTGGAAATATATAGATAGAATCGTTTCCAAAGTTATTCAAACATTTCTCCGCTATATTTAACATATAAAAAGAGCATGTTGATTTTTAATTCTTTTATTAAAAATGCGCAGCTCGATTTTCGCAATTAAAATGGAAATAACATTTATAGGGGAACGAGTGATTTCGATTTAAAACATGAATATTTTCGATTCATTATGTAAACAGTTGCATTCGTTATTTGCGACAATTGAAAAAAATATTTATTATTATTTACTGAATTGGAAAATTTTGTAATAATTGAATATTCAATATAAAGGTATGTACAAACTATAACAAACCTAACCTTAGTAATCATATTAATTTCTAACCTAACCTTAATAATCATCCATACTTTTAAAATAATCTAACTTTAATAATTATATAAATTTTTAAGCTAACCTAACCTTAATAATCATATACATTTCTAAGGTTCCTTAATAATCATATACATTTCTAAGGTATCCTAACCTTACTAATCATCTTAGAAATGTATATGATTATAAGGTTAGGTTAGCTTAGAAATGTAGATGATTAGTAAGGTTAGGATACCTTAGAAATGTATATGATACTAAGGTTAGGTTAGCTTAGAAAGTAGATGATTAGTAAGGTTAGGATAGCTTAGAAATGTAG
>NW_017098075.1:0-4334 GCF_001412225.1 Nicrophorus vespilloides
CATTGCCAATTTATTCAAATACAATACAAGCTTAGAGCACAAGATGATATATTCGACTTGAATAGAAATTGCAATGCTCAATTATTATTATTGCTTATTATAAAACCTATAGCACTTTTTCCGCGTTTCAATAAAATTCGAACCCTGTTGAGTATATTTATTGAATATAACAAAAATAAAATAGGATCATTCAATAATAGAAATGTTTATTTATTTTTATCAACATGTTTAAAACATTTGATGCAGTGTCTGTCAATCATGACATTGTGCGCAATAAGTAATTACTTTTTTTGATACACAGTGTCGGTTGATCATAACACTGTGCGCAATATGTAACAACTTTAATGAAAATTTCAATATTTTTCCCACAATTGTTATAAATTTCTTCAATATCATTAAAAAATGTATAAGAAAAATTTAAACGTTTAAAGGTTATAATTGACGTAAGATATTTGACTTTTCACTCAGTCCATAGGCGTCCACGAAAATTTTTATGGGGGCAGACAACCCGAAAAGCGCCGTTCTTAACGTGTACAATTAACATTTCAAAGTTAAAAAAAAATTAGTATTATTATTAATTATAATTAAATTCTAATTAATTTTCTGTTAATTATAAGATTGTTTCCATAGAAACAAAATAAGTATGGATGAAATGACAGTTTAATATTGTTCCATTACCATGGAAACTAAATAAATATTGATGTTATGACAGTTTTCAATGATGACGTTTTTTTGTGTTGCAGGTAAATTATCGGAGGATTCGTTGATATCGAACAACAACAAATGGTCATCGATGAGTCCGAACTCTTGCAACACGGCGCTCCTCGTGCAGCAGGCCAACAAGGTGCTGTCCTCGCAGCCGTCCCACCATCTGCAGAGCCATCACCATCACCACCACGGGTCGCACTCGCATCACGCGGCCGCCGCCGCCGCTGCAGCCCTCTCCGCGGCCCCCTTCACGTCGCTGCTGGGCGCCGGGGGCGGCGCCGCCTCCTACCTCCTCGGCGACCATCTCAAACCGAGCGCCGCAGCCAATCACCTCTTCTAAAAAAACAAAGAAGAACAAGAAGAAGCAAACATCACCATAGCAACAGTTACTCCATACTCACCTTAAACAAGGAATGGTGCAAACATCTTGAGTAAACTCTAAAGATAGATGTCACCCCTAACCCGTATGTGTGTCCTCCACCCCCCGAACATTGATAACGTAATAAGTTGCATAACGAAAATAGCGAACGCAACAGAAAAAAAAAATCGGTCCGTCTTAGTGTGCCACACGTAATTATGTAAATATGTAAATTTCGGATGTAAACGAACGTAATTTACCACAACTCTTTAATTTTTCTTTTAGTCAAGTATACGCGGGTGAGTTTTTTGCATTCCACTTAAGTGATGAAATCCACAAAACGAACGTTAACATTAAGGTTATTATTATCTTTATTTTTGTAAATTATTTTCAATTTCTGTCCATGTATTATATGTAAATACTGTGTATCATCCCGATGGTTGTAGTTGATGCGCGTCTTTAGTGGAGTCACGATTCTTATTAAGCTTTCTAACTAACAAAAAAAAAAATTTCAACAAAAAAAAAATAATGTCTTAAAAACTAAATAAAAATAAATTTCTAGGTGTGCGAATGTGAGTGAAAATACGGAAATTGTAATTTTTCAATTTCAGGTGAATTTCTTGTGAATCATCGTTCAAATAAACGATCTAGTCCAGTAATTCTTAAGACTATAATGGTATATATTTAAATGATGAGGATGTGCATGTAAAAGCTAAATAACAAACCTATTATATATATAAATAAATAAATAATTATTGTAAAAATTATACATATTGAATGAATCGAGTTTATGAGAATTAAATAAATTATCTGTACTTTATCTCTAATCGTAATTATTTTCACCTATCAGATTTTCAATTAATTGATTATTTTAAGGTAAGTTTAATTTCTTTATACAACAAAAATTTTCAATATTGAAATTTTTGTAACATTTTTGTAAGCAATTAGTCAATTAGTAGATGAGTATAAAGTGCGATTTATTCTATTTAATATCGACAATTTATTTCGAATATAATCAAAAATTATTTTAGAGAAATTCATAAAAATGTAAAAAAATTTTTTCGAATTTTTTTTTTTCAAATAAACTTCAAAAACTATAAATATTAGAATAATCGTAGCAAACGCGATTTATTATTACAATTTGATGTATGTTAAGTGTTATTTATTCTTCGACTTTTAAACTACGTTTTAACAATTGAAAATTGCAAATTTTTGTTTTTTTTTACAATGGATTTTGATTATGGACCGATGGACAATATCGAATACAGCGAGTTCAGTAGAAGTGAATTGATGGAGTGTCGTTGGATGATCGGCGCCGTCGAAGTGAAGAACTTGCACATTAGCGTGAACAAAGAACGTTTGAGATGGACCTGTGAAGAGTTCGGTCTTGTGGAGTCTGTGGTGATGGTGGATGAAGGAACGTCGGATTCGGGTCGTGTTGCAATCGTGTTGTTCAAGAGTTGTCCGGACGCGTTGAAATTCATGGAGAAGTACAGTCGTCAGTATTATTATGGAAGGAAGATGGAGTTGGAGCTGTTGAGTCCAACAGTTCGCAGGAAACACTAACAGTTTTATTGTCTATATGTAAATTTATTTAAAAATGTTTTAAAAGAAAAAAATGCGAATTGTGTAACTAGAAATTAAGTAACGTAAAATGTGTAAGTGTTTTAATAAAGCTTTGTGCAAGTTTAGTTTTTATATATAATCATTTTTGATTTTTTTTTTCCAAAACATAAAATTTTATTGACTAAAATTACTCAAAATAAGTAAGTTTCGTAAAAATGCTCAAATACTCAACACATTCTATATACTTTCAGCTTTAATTAGACTATTAATATTCTATATATACTTCAGCTATAATGAGTAAATGTAGTGTAGATTCTAATTTTTATAGTTTTTTTTTAAAGAAAAATTATTTTTTTTCGATCGTTAAAATATCTTAATTTCTTAGATCTCCAAAGTTTCATAATGATGCTTAAATACCCAAAATATTTTGCTTATTTTGAGCTACAATTAGTATACAGCAATGCCTCGCATAGTGCGGCTTCAATCAGTGCGGATTTATTATGGTTCTATTCAAAAATTTCAACTAACTACATTTAAAAATTATTTTTTTCTTATACACAAATTATCGACGTTTTTTTTTTCATTATATAGTCAAATCTTTCAAACAGTCCGAGTTGTATTTAGTTTTGAAGAAAAAATCTTGTATTCAAAATTTCTTGAATTTATCAAAATCTTCATTGAGAAATTAAACTTACATTTAAAGACATTTTTGCTTATATCTCGAAAAATATGAGAGACTATATTTTAAAGAGTAAATATTTAGCTTTAATTTGGTTGCTCAATAATGAATATGTAGTGTATACTTTTTGAGTTAACAAAAAAAAAGTGAAGACACTCCTTTTTCAAAACTTAAAAAACGTGTCTTCAAGTTTGACAGCGAATTACGGATAAAATAAAAACGATAGAATAACACCAATATCTATATTTTAAAAAGTAAATATATAGCTTTAATTTGGTTGCTTAACGATGAATTTGTCTCTCATATTTTTCGAGATATAAGCAAAAATGTCTTTAAATGTAAGTTTAATTTCTCAATGAAGATTTTGAGAAATTCAAGAAATTTTGAATACAAGATTTTTTCTTCAAAACTAAATACAACTCGAACTGTTTGAAACCGGACTAATCGAGGCACTAAATCAAGTCGTACAAATAAAGATTTGACTATATAAAGAAAAAAAACGTCGATAATTTGTGTATAAGAAAAAAATAATTTTTAAATGTAGTTAGTTGAAATTTTTGAATAGAACCATAATAAATCCGGACTGATTGAAGCCGCACTATGCGAGGTTTGCTGTATACTAATTGTAGCTCAAAATAAGTAAAATATTTTGGGTATTTAAGCATCATTATGAAACTTTGGAGATCTAAGAAATTAAGATATTTTAACGATCGAAAAAAAATAATTTTGAAGTTTGACAGCGAATGACGGATAAAATACAAACGATACAATAATACCAATATCTATATTTTAAAGAGTAAATATTTAGCTTTAATTTGGTTGCTCAATAATGAATATGTAGTGTATACTTTTTGAGTTAACAAAAAAAAAGTGAAGACACTCCTTTTTCAAAACTTAAAAAACGTGTCTTCAAGTTTGACAGCGAATTACGGATAAAATAAAAACGATAGAATAACACCAATATCTATATTTTAAAAAGTAAATATATAGCTTTAATTTGGTTGCTTAACGATGAATTTGTCA
>NW_017098075.1:4359-5561 GCF_001412225.1 Nicrophorus vespilloides
CTTTAATTTGTTGCTCAATAAGAATATGTAGTGTATACTTTTTGAGTTAACAAACTAAATATTTACTCTTTAAAATATAGATATTGGTATTACTGTATCGTTTGTATTTTATCCGTCATTCGCTGTTAAACTTCAAAATTATTTTTTTTCGATCGTTAAAATATCTTACTTTCTTAGATCTCCATAGTTTCATAATAATACTTAAATACCCAAAATATTTTACTTATTTTGAGCTACAATTAGTATACAGCAACACCTCGCATAGTGCGGCTTCAATCAGTCCGGATTTAATATGGTTTTATTCAAAAATTTCAACTAACTACATTTAAAATTATTTTTTTCTTATACACAAATTATCGACGTTTTTTTTTTTATATAGTCAAATCTTTATTTGTACGACTTGATTTAGTGCCTCGATTAGTCCGGTTTCAAACAGTCCGAGTTGTATTCAGTTTTGAAGAAAAAATCTTGTATTCAAAATTTCTTGAATTTCTCAAAATCTTCATTGAGAACTTAAACTTACATTTAAAGATATTTTTGCTTATATCTCGAAAAATATGAGAGACAAATTCATCGTTAAGCAACCAAATTAAAGCTATATATTTACTTTTTAAAATATAGATATTGGTGTTATTCTATCGTTTTTATTTTATCCGTAATTCGCTGTCAAACTTGAAGACACGTTTTTTAAGTTTTGAAAAAGGAGTGTCTTCACTTTTTTTTTGTTAACTCAAAAAGTATACACTACATATTCATTATTGAGCAACCAAATTAAAGCTAAATATTTACTCTTTAAAATATAGATATTGGTATTATTGTATCGTTTGTATTTTATCCGTCATTCGCAGTCAAACTTCAAAAAAATTTTTTTTCGATCGTTAAAATATCTTAATTTCTTAGATCTCCAAAGTTTCATAATGATGCTTAAATACCCAAAATATTTTACTTATTTTGAGCTACAATTAGTATACAGCAATGCCTCGCATAGTGCGGCTTCAATCAGTCTGGATTTATTATAGTTCTATTCAAAAATTTCAACTAACTACATTTAAAAATTATTTTTTTCTTATACACAAATTATCGACGTTTTTTTTTTTTCATTATATAGTCAAATCTTAATATGTACGACTTGATTTAGTGCCTCGATTAGTCCGGTTTTAAACAGTTCGAGTTGTATTTAGTTTTGAAGAAAAAATCTTGTA
>NW_017098076.1:0-780 GCF_001412225.1 Nicrophorus vespilloides
TGTATGAAGGTAAACTGTATCGAAGAGGCTCATGCATCTCTCTTTAAATACCTGTTCAGCCCGTATTTACATGCAAATTAGTTGTTTTCAAAAATTAATCGATTTGGTTTCTTCACTTATATCATTATTATAGTGATTTATATGATATTTAGTCATATTTTTGCAATAATATAATATAAATAATAATCATCATTGAATGTAAAAAAAGTTCTTTAACACGTTAATGACGGCGCTTTTCGGGTTGTCTGCCCCCAGAAAATTTTTCGTGAACGCCTATGGACTGAGTGAAAAGTCAAATATCTTACGTCAATTAAACCTTTAAACGTTTAATTTTTTCTTATACATTTTTTAACACATTGACGACGGCATGACCCACCTGTGGGTCATTAATTATAAATAATAGTGTTGTTGCTATGTACGCCACTGAAATTTTCATTCAATTCTATACTTGCTAGGAAAAAGTGCTATAGGTTTTATAATAAGCAATAATAATAATTGATTATTGCAATTTCTATTCAAGTCGAATATATCATGTGCATATTCAAGCTCTAAGCTTGTATTGTATTTGAATAAATTAGTAATGTTTTATATATCTGCTAATGATAATCATATTGTATTTTTAATGCCGTTGCGTTTCGATTACTTACGAGCAGAGAAGCGGCAAGTAGCATTGAATGAAAATTTCAAATATGTTTCGCAAGTTAATTTGTAAAGTATGCCTAAATTATATCACAATATCACGTATTGTTCTAAATTGCTTCAATAATTATTAAAATATGT
>NW_017098076.1:832-2658 GCF_001412225.1 Nicrophorus vespilloides
TGGCGTACATAGCAACAAAACTATTATTTATAATTAATGACCCACCGGTGGGTCATGCCGTCGTCAATGTGTTCACATGACAAATTTGAGTTTTAAACAATAATTTAAAGTAATTTTCCGACGTTTTTACCACAAAACCAATGACGTTTAATTTGACAATTATACCGAATTCAAATTGAAATTAACAAAAAAAAAAACAGCAGATTTCCTCCGTACAAATGATTACCAATAATTTTCGTGTTTTAAACTCGAAGTTTCTAATTGTGTAGTTGGAAAAAAAAAAAGGTCGAGCGCACCGAAATACATAATTAGAGGCGAGGTGAAAGTTTACAACACGCGCGCTCGAATTCCCGTTCCGGTCAAATCGGCAAACCCACGCTCTCTTTCATTCATCATCGCATCTCTGCTTCATTGAGAAACTCGTTTCCATCAGGTTTAAGAAATAATAATGATAATAAGAGAAGAGGAAATGTTAAAATCTAAATGCGATATTTCACAACCGATTCTGTTGAAAATCAAATCGTCTCAAGTTAGTTAAAGTCACGGTGATTCTCATTGTTCTTAACAAAACTTGAAAAATAATAATAATAATAAACGGATTTCCTTTTTTGGACGGTTCAAATTCAATTGGAAATATTATAGGTTGCCATGGAAACAAGCGCGGATTGAATCAGGGGGGGTTCACGGGATACGGCAAAATTGTAATCTTTTTTTTTTTACGATAAATCAGTTGGTATGGGACGTTTACAATGCCTGAGAGAGAGAAGAAGATTTTTCGTACGAAATCGGTTGTAGTCGGAACCTTCGTAACCGTTTTTCAAATGTTTACTTTGCGTTAATAAAACTTTAAAAACTTTTCTATTGTCACATTTCGAGTATTTCTATTTCGCTTTTGTGGAGAACACCAGTAAACACAAACAAGTAAATAACATTTCCACAAATATTCTTTATATACGCGTGTGTCTAAGTACAATTAAATGTATGTTGTATATTAGGATGGTTTTTTTATTGTTGCGTCCAAGGATGTGATATTAAAAGCGGCGATGGTATTCCAATGAGAAAATTGTTCAAACAATAGAAAATTGCTACGAGGAATGATTCATTGAAAAATATAGATAATCATGTTATAAGGAAAACAAGGATGATTTAGGTCACAAAACAGAAATCATTGATAACCAAGATAGGTTACAACAAAAATTTTTAGATTATGCAAGAAAACATAAATGACTGAACACTTGCACAATTACTATCATGAACAATATCAATTTGCAAATGATCTTCTAAGAAGTATGTGGACCACACTGGAGAGCTAACTATTAAATTACTTAACACATTTAAATTACTATTGATTATTGTTTTCTCTTTAGATTGGAGATCATAGACGAGTAATTGTGAACCATCTACGAGGATGGAGTACACACGAGCAAATGAGGATAATCTATGCAATGAGCTATGAGGGTAATATTCGCAAATAAAAACATTTTAAATTTAACACATTGACGACGGCATTAATTATAAATAGTTTTGTTGCTATGTACGCCACTGATTTTGACTGAGAATAACCTCAAATATCTTAAGTCAATTACAAACTTCAAACGCCAATACATTTCTTATACATATTTTAATAATTCTTGAAGCAATTTAGAAGAATACGTAATATTGTGACATATTTAGGCATACTTTACAAATTAACTTGCGAAGCATATTTGAAATTTTCATTCAAGTAGAATTGAATGAAAATTTCGATAATTTTCCCACAATTGTTATAAATTGCTTCTATATCATTAAAAAATGTATAAGCAAAAATTTAAACGTTTAAAGGTTAT
>NW_017098077.1:0-3151 GCF_001412225.1 Nicrophorus vespilloides
CTGTCCACTCCTTATTATCGAATCGGTACAATTTGCCTTTGTGTGTGAAGAGAACTTCTTCATTTTCTTCGTATTTCTTATTTTGGGGGGGTGTAGTCGGTCTCTTCTGCGGTGCGAAAACTGGAGTTCCTGCGCCGATGGTTGCAAAGGGATTATCTAAATCTGAAAAAACAATATATTATTATATATATATAGTAATCATACATAGTATATATAATAATATATATACTTACCGTATAACGACTTCCTCAGAGCCTCATCAACAACTTGCATGAACTGCTTCGCAATTTCTGGAGTCTTAAATTGCAAACAGATATTTTGGTATTCGCAGCAAGCTTTTGAATAAACGGCGGTGCTAAATAACCAAATTTTATCGTCTTTCCAGTTATATACTAAGTTGTCAGTCAGAATGTGATTTAAGTAAATTTTATGTTTCTGCTCATTGTGCATCAATACTCTGAAACAAAACTATTATTATTGTAGATTATTAAATTTATGAAAACAGAGAGCACTAAAATTGACACGATTAAAAAAATATATAAGATGCATTCAAATAATATGTAAAGAAATTATCATGTTTTTTCAATATAATGCAATATTGTTGAGTTACTAGATTAGAAAAAAATACCTTAATTTATTTGTCTTTGTATTGCGCAAAATCTTTAAATCTCCAATGCCTCCTTCTTTCCATTGATGGTCAATATATCTGAACAATTTCGCTTTGTGGCAATATAAAACATGTTCCTCTTCCATTGTAGATTCCACTACATATGTCAGGGTAATTGGCGATTTAATATATATATTATCAGCGTTTGTCTGCTGAGTATCTCGAGTAGATATTTTATGTTGTAATCCACTGTTATTATTCAAGATTGAATTAGTTTTTGCTTCAATCATTGGTTGGATGCAAAATGTGTATTTTAATACAGTGTCCAAACTTTTGCTCCTTGAAAATTTCTTTTGAGCTAGTGTTGTGTCTTCTTTTGGGTACTCGCATATATTAATATCTTTATCAGTTAGCTTGATTTTGTTACTATGGTCCAATATTTTGTCATTTAGGAATGAAAATGATGCGAAGGGGTTTACAATTTTCGGTATATCTGCTTTAGTATCGATACTTGTCACTACAGGTTTCTCTTTCTTCTGTCTGAATTTTGGTGTAGAAGTGAACTTAAATCCACCGAAATACACAGATTTATTATCGACCTTCTTTGCAATTAATATCTTAGAATGTTCAAATTCCTTGAAAAAGCTTTTAGCTATATCAAGTGTCTTAAATTGGACACAGAATTTCTCATGAACAATTTTGCCTTTCGAGAAATCATTTGCTGTCCAAATGTATGCCTGCTCATTCTTGCATATTTGCTTCATAGCCATATCCTTGCTCAAATAATGATTAGCACATATTTTATAAACTTGATCGCATCTCAGTACCAATCTGATCTTGCCGTTTTTCGAATTCTTCAGTAATTTCAATTTACCGGCTCCGCGTTCCTTCCATTCTTTCTTCACATATCTGAAGAGCTTTGCATTCTCACGAAGTACTACTTTCTCATTTTCTTTGCTTGTAAACGCAGATACTGCCATCGTGTCAGGTAAATGGAACTCGGCTGCGAATGGTAAAGCTCCTATAATATGCATTACATTTTAATACACTCGATATAGAAACGTCAAAATTATACTTACCGACTTGCGGAAGGCCGCAATTATATGGGTACATGGAGTAGATTGGTGGATAGTAACCTGCATTACTGTAATGCGCTGGCGGAATAGAGCAGGAACGATTTGGTGGAACCATTCTTCCCAAGTTTGAATAAATGGACGATGCTTGGCTTGAAATATTTGTCCTTGTTCTGCTATATTTGGTTTTGTATTTCTCATCTAGCACATTGCCCCTCATCAGATTAGATTTAATTTGATTCATATCCTTTTTCAGTTCATATATATCCTTGCGCATCTCACATACCAAATCGGTGACGCTCTTGTTGCATTGCAAGTCATTTACAGATACCTTAAATTTATCGACAGTCACTTTTATGTGTTTGATGTTCTCGACGTTGCTTCTTACAACGTCATTTATGTTAATCGTCAAGGTAGAGACTGCCTCTCGGAATGATTTTAGTTCATTAGCGAGATTCTTGTGTGATTCGATCATGATCTTATTCTGATCTAATATGTGATTTAAAGGAACATCATTGAAAGTCGTCCTTCGAGTAATATAACTGGAAGGATTAGAGTGTATGTTGGTATTGTTTTGAGGTGGAATGAGTATTTCGTTTCTGTAGCTATTGTTGTAGAAATTTTCATGCGACATTTCTTTGCACTCTTCTCTACTAAGATGGGCATCTGGATCAATGTGCGACATTAGACAATTTATTTTCTCAATCTCTGTTTCCAGTATACTATTAAGCGGATGATTTTTATTTATGTTCGGATTACACAACCTATCCATAGTTATATACAAATAATTGCGTGCTTTTGTTAGCAAGATAATCTGTTGCTTGTACATCTCAGAGGAAATGTTTTCATTTTTAATATTTGTTTCCTCCTGGGTCATCAATTTACAGATTTGACTCTGGTGAAAACTTGCATATGGATCATTCAATGTTTTAAATATCTGCATCGCTTTTTCGTATTCTTTCTGCTTCATCAGATGGGTGGCTATGAATAATCTGGCAGCGTCTATATTCAACTGTATTTCAGTTTGAGTCAATTCCTTGATCTTATATTCAAACAATCTACTGGTAGAGTAAGATACCGCTTGATTCCGCTTTAATTTCTCCAAGAGCGGCAATGCCGCCTTCCAATACAATTCTGCACGATCATAGTTAAACTCTATTTCCGATTGTATAGTTAACTTCTTGGCTCGTTCTTCAAAAATCTTTGCTAAGCAAATCAATAGTTTGACGTCCAATCCATGATTTCCATTGCACCGAACAACTTCTATGCCACGTATCAATGTCTGCTGAACATCACTCAACTCTGAATTATATCGATTGGAGAACATCTTGTATGCGCACTTCAACCACTTGTTTTGATTTGCACTCCCAAGCATACTCATTATTGAAACCGGTATCATACTGTCATTCTCCATATTGTTATAAATCATATGCTTATATTCTTTGATCTCTGCCTGTGCGCAAAGAACTGA
>NW_017098078.1:0-2637 GCF_001412225.1 Nicrophorus vespilloides
CTTGACCATTTGAAGTCGATGTATTCAAATGGTCAAGGTTTAAAAAACATTAGTAAGTACACTAAAAAAAAATATCAAACGTCAATAAAACTGAGAATATTTCAAAGATTAACAAAGTCTTAATACAAGAAGCAATGCTAAATAACTTTTAACCAAAAGTAAATATTGAATTAATGTGAGAAACAAAGAATTTAGGAAATGATTTTAAATTAGGTATTTCGAATAAACTACCTTTGGATCGGTATTTTGTAATGCATATAAAGATCATAAGAAACGTCAATTTGACATTTGACAACTTGTCAAAGCAAATGTGTGTTGATGAAATGATTTTTTTAGTAAAACTGAGAATATTTCAAATATTAACAGACTCTTAACACAAGAAGCAATGCTAAATAACTATTAATTAAAAGTAAAGATTGTAATTAATGTGAGAAACAAAGAATTTAGGAAATTATTTTAAATTGGGTATATGGAATGAAGTACCTTTCTATCGGTATTTTGTGATGTATATAAAGATCATAAGAAACCTAAATTTAAGAAACGTTAATTTGACATTTGACAACTTGTCAAAGCAAATGTGTGTTGTTCAAATGATTTTTTAGTACAACTGAGAATATTTCAAAGATTAACAAAGTCTTAATATTAGAAGCAATTCTAAATAAGTTTTAATAGTAAAGATTGTAATTAATGTGAGAAATAAATAATTTAGGATATTATTTAGGATATTGGGTATTTCGATTGAACTACCTTTGTATCGCGTTTTATGATGCATATAAAGATCACAAGAAACGTCAATTTGACATTTGACAAGTTGTCAAAGCAAATGTGTGTTGTTCAAATGATTTTTTAATAAAACTGAGAATATTTCAAAGATTAACAAAGTGTTAATACACGAAGCAATGCTAAATAAATATTAAACAAACTAAAGATTGTAATTAATATGAGAAACAAATAATTTAGAATATTTCGATTGAACTACCTTTATATCGCATTTTGTTATGCATATAAAGATCACAAGAAACCTAAATTTAAGAAACGTCAATTTGACATTTGACAACTTGTCAAAGCAAATGTATGTTATTCAAATGATTTTTTAGGAAAACTGAGAATATTTCAAAGATTAACAAAGTCTTAATACACGAAACAATGCTAAATAACTATTAACCAAACTAAAGATTGTAATTAATGTGAGAAACAAATAATTTAGGAAATTATTTTAAATTTCACTGAAGGCAATGTGTTTAATATCTTAGTTGTGACTGCTAATTGCATCTGCAAGCATCTTCCTGATTGCATTATGTACGTTCGACCGTAAGAATCATCATGATACTGTTATAATTATAACCTTTGGGCAATATTTACGCATTCTATAAAATGTAGTTAGAATGATAATTTAATTTAGTTATTAGATTGAATCAAAGTAGTTATAAATAATTATGTATTCAAATTTTAATAATAATAACAATATTTAGTGAAACAGTTAAATATTATAATTTAATTAATAATAAAACAAATAAAACTGTTACAAATATTTTTCTAAATGAAATAAAAACAATTGAATTATTTCTTTGTAAAATTCTATTACGCTTAAAAACATTATAAATTAATTTGTTTTTATAATATGTATAATTGTTATTACATTCTTTTAATAATTGATACAGTTGTAAATACTCAAATTATATTACTAATACAGTTTATAAAGAACAGTTTCTAAATCAGTGATTTATACATGAATATTAATGATACTAATGTCAATATAAACTTCTGTATTTGACATATAAACTGTCATAATCACAACAAAAAAGAAAAATGTAGGTAAAATAAAATGGAAACGCGTCTTTCATGGCTATCTGCATTATATAAATATAATTAATATCATAGTGTGATTATTTTTTATATTTATTTGATATTTTTATATAAATATTGTCTACAAGTAAAAACATTTACATTTACTAAAGTAATTTTGTTCTACTAAGTATAGTGCAATTGTCTGGATACAACTTTTCCAATTGTGTTTGATAAAATAATGTGTAGTTTCTAGAGCTTTGAATGGTTGTATATCCTACATCACGATTAACATTGGCACGTGAAAATTTGCCGAGTGAAAATATGAAATAGTTCGCTTTGTTAGAAGGAAAAAAAAAGAAACAACAACATTGGTATCATTTCGCGGAGCCAGTAAAGTGTGCTTCGAGCGCGAAAGAAGAAAGTTAATAAATAGATAGGACATTAACTAGGATAGAATGCGGTAATTTCGCCTCAGTCTGCGTTCGCCCAGAACACGACTGCGTTTGCGTGTGTCTACTTTATATGAGTGTGTGTGTGTGTTTTTTTATCATTATTATTATTTATTCTTGTATTTTGTTCGTTCAATGTGCATTCTGTACGACGAGCGAAGGAGAGCTTGGCTACCGGTGAAAAAGAGAACGATCGAGGTCAGAAACGATCGCAACTCAACGCGAGGAAACCACATTCACAATCCAGTCTTAGACCGACTGAGCAGGAATCAACAATTTTTCTTGTACCGCGCGCTGCCGTCCAACGTTTACCTTCCGAAGACACCGAACACCAAGTGCGTCTCGCGTTTAATCAAAGAACAAACAAACAAAATTGAACAAACTCTGTGCAGTTTCCACA
>NW_017098078.1:2649-4597 GCF_001412225.1 Nicrophorus vespilloides
AAAATGTTTGTGTCGTAAACATACGAAACGCGCATCTGGGATTATTATTGCCGCTTTCGCATTTGATCTTCAGTCCTCCGGTGGAGGAGAATCGCGGTAAGTCGAAATTTGGGTTTCTCACTTGACCGATCGTTAAATCGCGAACAGTGAAAGTTTTCTCTCCTCTGTTTTTTTTTCATTCGTTTCGTTTTCTTCATCATCATCTTTCGCATTATTCATTATTGTTTCTCTTTAAAACATTACTTCTTTTCTTTTTATTCGGTTGCTTGACTATTATTATTATCAAAGTGTGCGATGCGCCTTCTTCGCGTCCGCTGGAATTCCGCGCACCGGTAATTATATAATTTTAACGGGCAATTTGTGCTCATGCAATATCACTCGCATTGCCGGGCATTAATAATAATAATAATAATTGTTACTCGCAAGCAGCTCGAAGAATAATTATGGATAAGAAGAGGCGCGATTCCATTTCTGGTTTCCCATTCGGATTTTAATAAGAAAATTACGTTTTCAAATGCGACGGATCAAAAGAATTTCCACTAATTGGACTCGAGGATTTCTGTTATTTCCATCTAGCGCTCCAATTAATCTTGCATTATTGATACCAACAAATTAACAGAGCAATTTGTGGATTAATGAGATTTTCTTGTCGATACATTCGATGCGATTAATTACAGTTACGTACTAATATTTATCGAGTGCACTTTATAATGAAATTTATAGAAATGCATCACTGTTAATTATACAAAATCAGTTTTATTTTACGGATAATTTATGCCAATAAATAAAATGCGCAATAACTAGAAGATTTAATGAGATTTTCTTTTCAATATTAATGTCATTAATTACAGTTACGTACTAATTATTTATAAAGCTGAACTTATCAATTAATAATTAGAAAATAAGATATGAATTACATTAATTATACAAAAAAAATATCTGTTATTTATTTAACTTACGAAATAATTTCTATTTTTTTTTAATTCAATATAATTCATATTATTTTATTATTATTGATACTTTCAAACAACAAACAACATGACAAAAACTATTTGGAAAGTTAATGAGATTTCCTTGTCTATATTAATGTCAAAAGTTGTCATATGTCAAAAAAAAACTTGTTTTGCCGTTACGTCTATACATGAGTTATGTAAGATTGAGATTTTTTTTTCAAATGATAATTATGTAAATCTTCATTTACTTATAATTAATAATTGAAAACAAAAAATGGAAAGTTAAGTTAATATTTAAAAGTTCATTCCTAATTATTTGTATTAATCTTCTTTATTTTATCAATGCAAGAAAACTTACTTTATTTATTGTTAAATAAAGACAAATCTGTTATGTAAATTAATGAAGTCAATGTGACTAATTAATAAATTATTTGATTATTCATGGAATTTAGTTAAATTTAACAATGTTAGAAAATTTATAAATCTACTGATTTGAATCGTTTCTGTCGTCGAGGTGAGAAGCTGTCGTCCAATAAGTTAACAAGATTGAGATTAGTATGAGAAATTTAATCTTCATTCAATTTCTACCTTAAAATATACGAAACAGAAAACAAAAACAAAAATTGTAAAGAAAGTGCTTTGGAATGTGTCTGCACGATGAAAGATAACCTGTGTACTTTGCAAATATAATCTTCTTTGGTAAACAACCACAGGGAAAATGTCCCAACTAAAGTTGAAGTGAAGAGAGAAACTTGGAAGATTTCGTAAACGTAAATGTAGTCGCTGTAATTCATACATATATTTACATGTTGTTTACATAATAAGTACAGCTTTTATTTGAAATTCATCGCATCGCGTTCATCGTACAAACAGACTCGACATTCCTGAAAACATAACCAAATAAACATCTGAAAGTAATTGTAAATATAATTAACACGTAATGGGACTTAATTTTTAATTGATTGCATGTAAAATGTGTTGCATAATTTTTAAAT
>NW_017098078.1:4616-31486 GCF_001412225.1 Nicrophorus vespilloides
TTGTGAAAAAAATATGAAATAATTTTGATGATTTTTCTATACTTACTAGAATATTAATTATTCATTGATAAAATTGTATAAGAAATTCATTGTTAATATTTACATAAATTGATTGATTTCTCAAGTTTTTATAAATTTTCAATTAAAAAAAAACCGAGAAGTAACTTTACGATAAAATTATGGAATTATTTAGATTTCTTCGTTTAAATTAATAAAATTATAGAAAAAAGTAATCTTTTGACTAATTAAATATTCTATTGATTTATTGATATTTTTATTTCTAATAATTTTATTATGAATAAAATACTTTAATTGCAATTTGTTTTCTGAATTTAATTACAATATCCTTACATGCGTTATTATAAGATTAACAATCTTTATTAGCAATTCTAATGGACATAACTGAATGTAAACAAAAAGATTTATAGTTTACTAACGTTTATGCACATTTTAATTAAAGTATTAGCCATTTCGTATCTAATCGGATATCTGCAACATAAATAATATTATTAATATTTACGTTGCGAATAAATTTTCTCATCGGCTCTATTTGAAATAATACCAACTACGCTTATAATTTTGTATAATTGAGTGCATCCTGTAACTTCACGGCACCGTTTTTTTTTTGTTCTTCTTCTCTATCTCTTTATATTTAATAGCACAGAAAATGCATACACTTAATACGCAATCAATGGATTTAATGAGATTCGAAATTCCGTTCGTCGAGCGCTAGAGGATCGTTTATAAATGAAACGGATTCCCTAAGCAACAGACTCATACCTGATTTGGTGCCATTAAAAGTTCCGTTCGGTGATATTTTCTACCATTTATAAGTGCGCCTATATCTCTGGAATCTCGGGCTTGTTTCATAATTGATCTTTTAGACGTCTAGTGTATAGTGTATATTGCAAATTCACAGAAGTCGCAATGCCGGAAACTTAAGCTTAAACGATAGAAATGATCGTAAAATCTCTTAATTGTGAGCCAATTAGAATATTTACAAATTATTTAAAGTAAAAAAATAAGTTTTTTAATTAGTCTGAATAAGAAGTGACAAAAATTCCTATAAATTTCATTGCATTTGGAATGTTAAAAGTCGACTTAAAATGTGGTTGTAATTCTAAGAAGAATTTATTAGAAATAACGAATAATAAACATAATTTATCAATGATTCAGTTTCACAGAAACTAAGAAATGACTTATTCATCTTTGATGCAACAATAGTAATACGTGATTCTGTTATAGTCGTATTTATTAGTTGTAAAGTGTTCGGTGGAATGTTTCTTTGTGTATTTCTTGGAAAAGAAACTAGTTTATTAGGAAATCCGTGATTCCCAACGTAAATTGGTTTGGAGCATTCAAAACACGAACGATTTCCGTCCAGACGAGCGACGATCTGCAAGCAAAATAGTCTCGTCTTATATTCTGCGTTATTCTGAATGTAAATGCGAGGTTTCGTGTGTGTGTTGTGGCAATCTTACTTTTAACGAAACTCTTTGGCAATTGGCTCCACCGCAGGAATTTTGACTTGTTAACATTTATAAAATACACGAAACTATTCCGCATGAAGATTCATCACTTTCTATGAATTCTACCGCATTTTTTAAATATCTTCCTTTCATTTACATAAATTCATTAAAAAAAATCAACAAACTTGTTTTTGTTTTCACTTTCATACTGATTTGTGAATATTGAAATAATACTTAATATATTTTTATATTATTTCCACAAATATTATTATTAATAAATTTCGTGCTCTAAGACCCCAAGTTGTACTTACAATATAATTTTTTTGACATTTTGAAACAAGGTGACAGCTGTCATTAAAAATTTGACGTAAACTATAGAATGATAAACGTTGATATAAAAGATTGGTGCAAATATCTTTCAATTATGGTTGTAAAATATAGTTTCAGGTGTTTAAATAGTTTCATTTTTTTAAATATTAAATAAACTAGTAAGAAATTACTTGGTAAATAAATCAATAATGAATTTAATTAATAATTACATCAATCAAACAGAGCATTTATCATTTTAATAAGTTATGACTTTTGGCATTGAAATAATTACATGTTTTTTTTGTATGTTTTGTATTAAATACTGACATGTATCAATCAATGATTTATACTTTTATCATTGAATGAGTGGCATTAAAGAACGATTTGCGTTTTAATTACGAATTCAATATCAGTTTGCAATAGGCCATCAACCTACATTCTTCTATTAATTACCCAGTGTATTACTAAACGCATTTCAAGATTTAATTACCGAAGTCTTGAATTGAACAAATAATGGTTTGTTTCCGTGTCAAAGATTGTTGCTTCGTTTCAAGGAGAAACGCACAGACGACGACTAACATTCCGGTACTGTTGCATTAAGTTTACAATAAACTATCAATAATAATCATCAAAAAACTAATTGTATACATATTATAAGATACTGCAAATTACTCCCGTTGACAAGTGACATTGACAGTTTGATTATGTAAACTATAAGATGCATTTGTTTCAATGAGGATACATCACATTAATTGTGTTTTTTCTATTATAATGTACACGCAATATGTGATGCAGATAATATATAAATATTGTTGCTAAAGGGTATGACTCATCTATTCAAGAATTGTCCTTGACACACGTTGCTTAACTTCCGTCAGCTGTCATACATCGAGTATTTATGTAATTTACAGTTTGAGATTATATTAAGTTAACAGACATTGTTATTGTCATTATTTCAACTATAAGATGCTTTAGTTTCAATGAAGTACATCTCATTAATTGTGTTTTTTTCTATTATAATGTACACGCATTATGTGATGCAGATAATACATAAATATTGTTCCTGAAGGGTATTAGTCACCTATTCAAGTACTGTCCTTGACACACGTTGCTTAACTTCCGTAAGATGTCATACACCGATTAATTTATATAATTTACAATTGATTATATCAAATTGACAGATGTCAGTGCTATTGACAGTGTCAATTTGATTATAAACTATAAGATACATCTGTTTCGATGTGGATTACATCCCATTAATTACGTTTTTTTTTCATTATAATGTACACGCATTATGCGATTTATTATTCATGCAGATGCAGATAATATACAAATATTATTGCTGTTGTTGTTGCATTAACGTGCTTAGAGCGAGAGAGGATTCATTCATTAATTCGCTAATAAAATAGTGGAAACGAAAATTTGCATATCGGGCCGCGCCTGTCGATTTCTGTGTTTCATTGCTGCATAATTCAAGACCCACTTTTGCGTTCACGCTAAATAATCGAAACGGACCGAACAGCGTCCACAATTTTCTGCAACTGGAAACGCATGTATCACATAGAAATCCACGTAAACGCGCACATGTTCTAAATTCGTGCAGTTATTTATTAATAAAAATTTATTTGCATATTCGAACAACATCAGAAACTTAATTGATGTTATTTGTCAGTAAACTGTTATTTTTAAGCAGTATTTTAATGTATTCTCAATATGGTTGTCTTATTAGACAGAAAGATGTATCAGTTGTACCAACTACTATTAATATATATATATATTGACATATATTGATACTGTATTTAATGACAGCTGTCAATTCAGTTTTAGCATGATTTGATGTACTAGTTGGTACACCTGATGGTAAATGTCACATAAAGTATGTTTTGTTAATAAAAAGTTATAATACTACTTTTTGTTAATTAATTGAAGTTTGTAAACAAGGAATGTAATTTATTTTACGATATTCTTACGATATTCAGTTGTAATTATTTTCCTTTTAAACAAATGTTTAAGTAGAATTATTTATAAATATAATTAAATAGTGTACATTTAATTAGAGAAATTTACAAAAAGTTTAAAAATTTTTGAAAATAATTTTATTTTATCAGTATTATTATTAATAATAATTTTCATATACAGTTTTCATTATACAAGTTTATATAAAAATAATACGTTTAGAAGAACTTTTGTAACAATTAGATATAACTTTTTTTAAATTTTATAATCAATATTTTCTTAATCATAGCTTAATTAATTAATTGGGATCATTTTTTTTTTATTACGATTGAGACGAAATTTTCACACCAAATGTGTAGACAGAAAATTTGATATTTTTACATATATGATCTGTGTAAATTTATTAGTAAACTTCTAATGGATGTTGAAAATTTCCCACAGATTCGAATCAAGATGGCATGATTTTGCCATAAAGACATAAAATAAAACAAAGCAGCAAAAATAAAAATGTGATTCTGTCCGGTTTTATTATTTGCTTTAAAGAGAGCAAGTGCTGAGAGAAATTCCAATCGATTTCCTTATGAGTCCGTCAACCTTGCACGAGAGAAGGATACGCATGTAGAAGAAAAAGCATCAGCAGTTTGAATGGTGATAAAGAGAAAAGGCGAGACGAAAGAGGAAGAAGGACTCGACCGACGCAGCATTCAATTATTAATTAATAACTACACACAGCGTGAGTCCGAATGACACGGCGAATGTGTTCATACGTCCATACAATTAACGTGGCATGCATCCAATTTCAATGCAAATTGATATCGGTTTTCATTCAAAAACCCACCGCTCCGCAGCGGCAAATTCGATTTGCGCAAATCTGGTACGTCGCGGTGAGACTATTTTTGTGTGCGTTTTGTTTCATGCGAAAAGGATGAGGAAAATATATATATATAAAAATGAAATAAAAGATATGCAATGTAATAAAATAAGCTTACTCCTTGACTAGCCACACGTGCACTAACCACACACATACAACTCTTGAACGTGTATATATATATATGCGTTTTATATCTCTTGGAATCCAGTTTTCCACATTCTGCAATTACGTGCAAACAGCTTCAGAGAGCGCAGATGAGTGTGTATATGAGACTAACTTTAGAAAATTGCCATCAATGAGATCCGAAACATAAAAGTTTTTTTTACAAATATAAACCAGATGCACATGTTTCTTAAAGAAAAGTATACATAATATCAAGATATAAATTACCACTTTAAATTTCTAATAAAAACTGTATTCATTTTTATAGCAATTTTTTATTAATATATTATATATTAATAAGCAAAAGTAACTAAATTGAATTATTTCTTATTATAAATAAGAAGAAAAAGTTATAAACAAAATGACTTTTATGCTATTTAATAAACAATGTAAAGTACAAAACAAATAATTGTTCTCCTGTATAGTTTCTATATATAAAAAAAATTGAAATATATCTAAGCAAGGCCACTTTCCAACAATTTATGTACAACAATACGTAATTATAAGTATCTAAAGCTTTCCTGTACTATTAAAAAAAAATCTAAGCGATATTAATGGTTTATTACATGCACTTGAAGGAATTATAATTTATTTACAGAAAAACAAGTGTTATTTGTTAGGAGCAAAGTTTCTAATTAATTGATAAGTTAAATACTTTTTACAATCATACCAACTTAAAGTTAGTTACTTAATTCATTGATTGGCAATTGACTTTTTCTGGGTATATAGAAATAGAAATAGCTGGTTTTTCATATGTACCAACTGATGCTCTATTTGTCACTATATTTAGTTCATTATGGTTTGACTTTATTTTTAAAGTGAAAAATTAGAAGCCATTAAAACAGGAGAATTAGGAAACTTGACATAATCGCTTTATGATAAACAACTGTCAAAATAATACTAAAATAACCTGAAAAAGAAATTAATTGACGGCAAAACAAAAACGTTTCTTTCATTTTGAAAAAAATCAATAAAATTATTTGAATTATAAGATATAAAATATCTATTAATAGATTCATTTATAATGTTTAAACAGATAGCATTCACACATAAGTTAAACTACCGTGTTAATTCGTTTGACGTAAAGTAAAAGTTGCATTGCTAACGTTAATAACACCGAAGTAAGTTCAATATATCTATTTTTGTTGTGAGAGCGTTGAAGATTTTTTACTATTATTATTGATTTATAGAGCGTTATTCTCAACGACTTGATTGGAGCTGGTAGATTTAAACATCGGAGATTATCCTGCAATCTTAGCCTGTCGCACCACCGTGATTAACTGCACAAATTATATCTCAACAACCGGCAATTTTACCAAGAATTTCTTTTTCATTGCATCTATGTTTACTTATTATCTATAGCTAGGAGCGAATTAAATAAATTGGTTATTAGAGATTATTTTCGTGTAGTTGGAAAACGCACTAGTAATTTAACTATTAGCGATGCTCGAATTTGAATATTTTGTCTTGAATCATTTTGCATCATACATCACTGAATTAGTGCTGGTACGGTGACATAATAAAATACATTAAGTTTAATATTAATGAGTCAATAGTGTTGTTCTACAAGAATTTATCTTCATATTATAAAGGCTATACGTGCTTTGTGCAGTTGTTAAGAAAATTTATAAATTGTTATAGACTAAATCGTTGATGTTAAGAAGGCGTTTTTATTGTTATGTACACAATAATTACCGTTGTTAAGTACGCGTTTTGTTCTTATGTATCGCCACCCCGGTTGCTATGTACACTATAAACAGTTGTAAACGGTGCTTTGTGGTTGTTATAGACAGTTTGGTTCTTACGAACATTATGCTTGTATTTATACTTCAATGAATATTATTTTAATTATCACATATTTGCACATATCAGGAGAAAGAGGAAACTATTATCATCAAGTTTTGTCATAATTTGTTCATAATATATTTTTTACAATTTTATGATAAAATTGAATTGTCAACCACTCAACTGTCAAATGAATTGTGATATAACCTGAAAAAGAAAAAAATGACGGCAAAACGAAATGGTAACGTTTATTTTATGACATGTTTTATATAAATAACAATAAAATCTTAGGAATGACAACAAAATTGGTATCAGAAATAAACATTTATCTTGTGCAGTGCGGATGTATTCGTAACTTTTAAAATATTATAAAAAGTGTGATCAAAATCCAAACTTTAAGATTGTCAAGTATAATTGTGACAGTTAAGTAATATAAATATAAATTAAATTAGAATTTCAAAAATTATTATATCATAGTCAATGTACATAAAAGTATGCAGTTCATTGACCTACCTAAATTATTTCAATAATTTATTCCATCATCCATGTAAGATAATGAAAACTTTCTAAATTCATGCTGGTTAAAATAAAATATTTTTTTGCTCAATTTCTACAATTACATTTAATTAGTTATTAAATATGTCTATTTAATGGAATTGTTGAATCATTCTTGCTTCGATGTGTTCGATAAGTGCAGTTCGTATCGCACCATCTGCAGGTGTGCTGTATACCTACAAAACAAAGTACAACAAAGTGTTCCGGGTCAAATGTCGCAACGTTCTATCAGAATTCTTCGATAAATACAATCTGCAAAAACAAAAAGTTAACAATATTTACATAAACTACAATTCGATGTGGATATTATGTATACAATTTGCTCCAGTGCAGCGATATTAAATTCCAGCCGTTGCACGTTCTTTTTTTTTAACGGACAGCACCGTTAATTTATGTAGTAAACACCGCAAGTTGTAAACAAAACAACTACAACGCATTTAAAAAAAAATGTAATTCAAATCACGATCGGCAGATCCTGTTTCCTGCTTAATACCAAACAAAACGGAGGCGACAAAGAGATTTTCAACCTTTTTGGTAGTGCGTAATTGATTTTGATTAGTTCCAACCGAATCGGCTTTGCTGTGAATGAGACACGTTCAATTTGAATAACGAATACTGAAACGGAATTATGGAGGTATTTCGCAGTTCATCGGACGGTCGTTTTCGCAGGTCAAGTTACTGCTTTGGTCGTCAGCTCACGCGTCTTCGGGAATTCATTAATTAACTCGCAATTAATCACTCCGATGTATAGTGGCTTGGCGCGAAGCAAATGACTTAATGTAAATTAACTCTTTCTTACTGAGGTTATCCTCTTTTGCTTTCGCTGTTGCAGGTTATGAGCGACTACGAGCGGATCCGAAGGGCATGCTTGAAGCGCGGTGAGCTCTGGGAGGATCCAGATTTTCCTGCCGCCCAGTCCTCCGTTTTCTATCATCAAACGCCGCCCTTCCAGTTCCAGTGGAAGAGGCCCAAGGTAAGCATCAATTCATTCAACTTTACGCGAAGATTACTTTACGACCTTCAAAGGTCACTATTATATAACACTGAGGTCATTTTATTCTATACAGTTTCAGATTTAATTTCTGTATTAATTTAACAAAATATTACTTTTATTGATCAAAAAACTTAATAAAACCAAATAAAGTGTTTTAATATGAAGATTTCTTTACGACCTTCAAAGGTCATTATTATATAATACCACTTATTCTGTATAGTTTTAATTGTAATTTCTATATTAAGCTAAATTAATATATAGTAATACCTTCCATAATGCGGATTCACCAATATTCCGAACTTTTTGAAACTAAATACCTGCAAAAAATGAGTTTACTTGAATACTTATGTCTCCTTTAGTACGGTTTTATTTTTAATTGTATTTATATAATGTTTAAGTAATTGACAACTTTTTCGAAAAGGATACCATTTTTGTACTTTTAATACGTTAATAAAGAAGTTCAATGAATATTTTAAAATATTTCTTTTGCGAAATACTGAGAGGTGTTTCCATAAAAATAACACTTTTCGTGAATCATCCAACGCCCAAATTATTATATAATTCTTGTTTTCGGCAAACTTCCCTAAAATTTCACAAAGTTCAACGATCATTCCAATAAGTGGGTTCTAGTATTGGATCGATAAGGTGTCCAAATATGAGTAGTATTTCAAGGCGCGTTTCCATTTAGCAACATCGACTCTTTGTTTCCTACGTCACTTTCCTCTGGCGTTCATTTATTTTCGTAACAAGAATTCCGGTGGGTTCGAGGTATCTACAAGTGGGCATCGAGTGTGCGTGGGTTCGAGATCACCAATCCGCAAAAACAGAGGAGTGCATTGCCACGACGACAATTGTCATGGTACCATAATTTTCGTGCCACGCTTCAATCGTTCCTCGATCTCTGTTCCAAACGATCCTGTTAAACAGTTCGTTTTTATATTTTTGATCATCAAAACAAACGTATAAGAAAAGTGAAAGAAGAAACAAGAGACGTAAACAGGTGGAACATCAGATGTTTACTACGACAACAAAACATCGATGGAAGGTGCACGAAGCAAGACAGAATCACAATTCACGCTTGACATGCACACTTAATGCGTGTGTTTTGTATTCTCTATACACAGTCGTTGTGTTCTTCTTAAAACATACTCTAATAATAAACTGCTCGGAAGGTCTTCGTACAACAAAAAAAACATACAAAGTAATATTTATTTCGTAATTAGCTTATAATCATATATTCTTTTCTAAAGAAAAAAAATCAATAATTGCAGAATTGTCTGTTTTCTTAGAAACATTCAACTATATGTAGTTTTAAAGTCCTCGATTATACTGGTTTCAAACAGTCCGGAATATTTGCGGATTATCCACACTATACGAGGTATTGAAACCATTTGAAGCATTATCATTATATGGATCACTAATTAACAAAAAAAATAATTTAAAAACAATAATTATCTTAAAAAAAAAAACAAATTTTTCAACTGTTAATTGCATAATCAAGCAATCCTCCTTTAGAATTGAACATACTGTAGAATGTATTAACTAAATGAGTCGTTAACGTCTTAATAAAGAACATATGTCTGCTGCTTTATTATGTCAAAACTGAAATTCAATTGCTTTTTAGAATTTGAGGTCAAATCGCGTTTGTTTTGTTTATTTTATTTTTTTTGTATTTCTGTCAAACAATGGCACCCACCTGTTATTCATTCCACTTTCTACTTTGCAAATGCGAGTAATTATGGACTTTTAGGAACCATTTTAAAGCAAATACAATGTTTTACATTGAAATACGTACAAGTTCGAGAGTTCTTTTTTTGTTATTGTTGCTTTATCTAGATTTAATGTGTAAATTACAGTCATAAATTGATTAATAAATTTTGTTTGCAGAGTAAAAACAGTACTGTCTCCAAAATGGGAAAAGGATTTGTAAAGAAAATGAAAAGCTTTTTTTTTATTTTCGAACAAAGAAAAGTTTTAATAAATAAACTGTTGACTTACAAACAAAGTGAAATAACGTTTTAAAGTATTGGTTTAAAGTTCATTGTTTCTGCATTTTCTCTTTTATTTAATAATTACCTATACGGAATTAATGCATTTTTATTAAAAGAAAAGAAAACTTTTTTAATATTGTTTAATGCTGTTAACATTTTTCGACAAAAAAATTCTTTAATTTCGTCTTTCTTGCTAAAAAGGTTTTCTAGATCTTCTACATTTAAAACATTTGTAACATTCCTTTCAACGACATTTTAGAAACCCATCTGGATAATTTCATTTCTAATTTCTTGGATGTTATTTTCTTCTATACTTTTGTATAAATTCACTGTAGAATAAATTTATAGTTCAAAACTTATGAAACAATTACAGAAAAATGAATCGATGGAAAATAATATATAATATTTTTTAATTTGCAAAAATTTACAATAGAATTAATTTAAAGTTTAGTAAAGAAATTAATTATTTCAAAATAAAAGTAAGAAATAAATATGAAAGATTAGAAAACAAAAATATTTGGAAGAAATTTATAATATTATAAAGATATATACAAATTATTGTAAAAATTTCATTAAAAGTGCAACATTTTGTAGATTTATAATTTAGTTTAATTATGGTTAATAGTGATAATTTGACTAAACTAATAACATAAAATAGAGTTATTATATCGATTATATTAATTTAGTATAGATAAAAAAAATAGAAAACGATAGATAGAATATACGAACAGACGGTTGCATTATTTATAACGCACGCATGTTCCACTCGATTGATGACCATTCCAGCATGGATTTATGCCTTAAAAGTAAACTGGATTCAATACGAAATAACTACAAATCCTTCACAATTGACGATGCAAACGAATTATTTTCACTTTGTCCGCAGCACTCTTGCAGCCGACTTTCTTTGAAAGCGAAATATGTACAATTATAAATTATTTAATTAATACATCGCGAAATAGCAGCAGACGTAACTAATTGAATATATGCACGTGCGGTCATTATTTTGGGTAATAAATTTGTGCGGTTACGTAAACCGCATTTTCTCGCGAAACGAAACAAGAAAAAAAGAAGTAGTAGAGTTAAAGAAAGAAAGGAATCAACGAAATTTGTTCAAATGTGCAACAGCAGTGGCAACAACAATGTCTGTCTGCATAGGCCAATCCGGTTATAAACAAGTGTTTGTTATACAAGCGGTCGAATACATACATTAAGAATGAACACGAAAATAGAAAAGAAAGAAGGAGATCCGATTGCGCAAACGGGGCTCGCTCGTTTCGTATTTAATGAATAATGAATTAATCGCGTTATGTAAAAGAAGAAAAAAAGCGGGGCGCTTCTTGCCTCACCTCGCAAACGGTGGGAAGTTTAGACCTCTGCAACCACTCTTTATTCTCTCTCTTATAAATATATAATGTATATAAATTATTTTTTTTCCTCCATCTAAATTTCTTTCTTCCATTATTAAAATCTGCTGCTCACATTCCTCCGGCTCCATTTTCTTCTCAGGGAAGAAGAATGGATGCCCATTATATGTGGCAATTAAAGTTTATTATTACTCTGCTGTATGTGTGTATATATAGTTTTTCTTCTTTTTTTTTACTTGTTTTTTTGTTGAATTGTGTGCTTGTGTGTGTTCGCTTCCGAGAGAACAAGATCTTCATTACTTGCGTATGCCACTATCACGCGATCTCCGCTCTTGCAGGAGAAGATGGTAGATTCCTCTGGTGTCTCGATAAATTAACGATCGTTACTCGCAAAAAAAACAACTTCCGATTGATCCGTCGTCTATTGCGATTGAAGACGCGATGAGATGTACTTTTTTATTGTTGTTGTGATTAACATGCATATTTCATAGGCGCATGACTTAATTTGTAATGTCAATCATGCTTTTGATGTTTTCATCAATTTTATAAAAACACATGTTTTTTTTATACATGTTACAAAATCATTTAGAAATATTAATTAATATTAACTCTTTGAGGGGCTGGGAATTCCTAAATTTCTAGACAACTGAATCAGACAGCTACATCAACAATCAACCAAATTAATGGATAATTCCTCTTTCCTGGACATTTCGTAGAAACTTATAATGATGCCCCACTTAGACATAAAAAGTATCAAAGTATAAGGCATGTTTAAAAGGTGGGACAATGCGTGTCCCACCGCTCCTCAAAGAGTTAATAAATTAAGGTGACTTTAAGAATATTAGTTAATAGTTGTATAGCAATATTTCACTTAGTATTTACACACTAAATTGTAACTGAGCAAAATATAAATAAATTGTAAAAAAATAGTTCACAAATTACTCAGACAATATTTTCACTTGACCGAAAATAAACTACAAAACTACCTAATTTTAATAAAGTATTAATTATAATCAAAATCAAGTTTCGCATCTTGCGGCCTTCAGAAAGTTACTAAAGTTAAATTTATATTAATCAGACAATGAAAAGATGAGACAATAATTATGATGACAAGACATAATAGTAAAAGTGACTTAAGACTAACACAAAAATAATGTTAATGCACTGATGTTCGCGGAACACAATGTATCACTGCACGAAAACGAAAGGGGAATTGTTTTAGGACGTATGAATATTTTGTTGATGTTTGCCCATCACTGATTTTAAGTACATTTGATAATAATCCATCTCTTTCTAATTTATTTTGTGTATAATAGAATTTTCGGACTTTATATAATTTGCATTAAAATAAACTTTGAAATTCCATACTAGTATTATATAATTGTACCAATTCTTAATTGAGTTTCTTTCTATCTCATTTCAACACATTTTATATCTTTTTTTTTTTATCATAAATCAATATTTTTATAGTTGTAACATATTTTCTGGTTTATATGTTTCTGGGTTACAGCTAACACTTTTCTTCATTCTATCATAACACATGTTCCACATTGCACATCAACCAAATCGATTGCATTCCATATGCGCTAGATTTACTTAACTATGTCTTCTACTCTCACAAAAGAAAAAATCATTTTAATCAAAGAAAAGAAAAAATAAATATTTTCTTTTAAAAATTACTAATTTTCTCAATAAATAAAAAAAGGTATTATTCCATGTATGAATTATTGTTTTGTAGCTAAGAATTAAATTAATTTTAAAGTTTTTTTTTTAATAAAAATGCAAACCTTTTAATAATTGCTTTGTAATTATCATTGCAGGATTTGTGCAATCGACCTGGATTCGTGCAAGATGGACCTGCACAATTTGACATCACAGCAGGAAAAATGGGTAAGATTTAATTAAAACATTATTACTATAAGTGTAAACTCTGATAAATTCAATTACACGGTATTTTACCGACGATTCATAATAATACGACTTAAAACAGGATTTCTCCGAAATTTAATGATCATTACCAATGTAATCGTAAAATTGAGTTTTATTAACTGTATTTGAAATTGCTTAATTCATTTCAATAATACAGTTAATTTAATTGTTTATATAATCATTTGTCTTGTATAATTATCTAATTAAATTTTGTAGATTTGTAAACAAATAATTGATAGTTTGTTAATGTAACGTAAAAGCGGAGTTGTTGTTTATTTTTTCTTTTTGGTGGAAAATAGCAATTGAACAAATGATTTGCTCAACGAAATTTCACTTCGATGTCAACAGGAGATTTCGAAATGGTTATTATTACACATGATCGAAGTCGTCGAGAACGGTGAAACCCGTGTGCTTCGGTCGGGCCCATATAAACCATCGCGCCTTTCCATTCCTCAGAGAAGCAAGAAGAAGGAAAAAAATACCATTATTGATTGAACCTAATTCAATCTGTGGATGGACGAAAGTAAATTGAAAATTGTTAAATATTAAATTTGCTAATTGACTGAGACTCTGGCATATATCAAATTTTGGCATAATATTGATATTTCCATGGTGATAATAAATATTGATAACTTTATAATTTTCAAATATTATTAATACAGAAAACATGAAAAATAAAACTTTACATATAGAATATGTCACATTTTGATATATTATCAATAGTAATAAGAAATATTGATAGTCTTATTATATTGAAATATAATTATTAATATAAATATTAACAAAAAACACAACATAATTAACTCATTACGTATAACATGTGTCAAATTTTGACAGATTTTATATATATTTACATTGTAACATGAAATGTCATTATCTACGTATGGGATATGTCAAATTTTGGTAGAATTTATATGTTTCCGCGGTGACAAGAAATATGGCAATTTTTATTATTTTTTTAGAAAATTTAAACAATAATTCAATAAATTAGATTTGCAAAAAAAAAATCATCAATTTCATATAAAAAAAAAATTACTGGTAAATATGTAAATGATATTACATGGATTAATTGCATTTTATAATTTGATTTTAAGTTTACTCACAAACAAACATTCTGATTTATACAGATGTAATCTCCTGTAATTAAGTGAATCATTGAATGTAAACGTAGACTTACATAAATATACATGCAAAAACTTATTACATAAATTTACGAAATTGCTCCTACAATGCCTGATTCTCAGAAATCATTAATTGCTTAGTTAATGAATTGCGTTTCTTTCACCTAGATTAATTAATGTAGTTGGAATAATCATATTTCCAACTAATTATTAAAAAAAAAACTTAATATTTCGATAACAAAATAAATTTGAATAGGAAATTAACAAATTAGTAAATAAGATGCTAAAGTAATTTAATGTTAATGATTTGATTAAGGATTCAGTTAAAAGGATTTGTTAGAATGCAAGAACCAAGGTCAGATTTCGGTATTTATTTAGCATTATATGTTTTGTTAAATGTCGTAGCCTAGGAGAAAGCACGTTAGCATTTAAAGTTGCAACAAAATCTGCGAATATATTTCATGGATTAATGCGATTTTTATGAGTTTTCGTCGATGTTGAATAACCAAACGCAGTTTTAATAGCGCTGCAATAAATATGGGAGAAAGTTGTCGCCGGTAGAAAGAAGAAGGCAAACTATAAAAAAAAAGAAATACTTTTATGAATACAAGATATGATGATATGGTTTGGTCATTTTCTTTGCGAAACATCAATAATATAGTGCTCCTCTTTTTTTCTGCACGAGGAAATCGTATGCAATCATCATACATGTCACGCACATCCTGCGGATAGACCTACGTAAAAACTGACGCATGCCAATATCTGACTGATACTGCCCAAAATAAAAAAAACGCGAAATTCGGTTTGCTTTCTTCGACGGGTTCGATTTCTATTTTCTTTTGCGTCTCCGATTGCAGAAATCACATGAAGTTACTTCTCAGATGTCTTAAGGTTGATCTGGACGCTTTCAAAGTCGTTTAGATCACGCTCTCAACTGTGAAATCATTCAACAATTATGAATTGAATATTTTATTAAGCTGGTCACCACGGAAATGTATGTAGATTTCAACTTTTTTTTATTAATATTAATAAACAATTGCATTTGAAGATTATTATAAATATTTTGACATTTCTTTTCATCACAGAAATGTTTCGATTTAGATAATAAACTAATTTATTCTTTTATGAAATGAATTGAAGACGTTTTCATCAATATTTGTTGATTATTGAAATAGAAAAGTTTGTAATGGTTTTTTATGTCATTAATAATTGGTTAATATTTAGTGAATCATATACGTGTATATTATATTGAAAGGATTTTCATTTGTTATTGACGTGTATAGCATCTAAATAACACGTGTGTTTATGTGTGTGATTAAAATCATTGAGTTAGTAAAAGGCATTTTTCTTGTACAATGTACGCATGCATGCAGGCTGAATGTAACAGTAAGTCTTTGAGTGTGTATGCTGGCAACGGGCCGGATTTTTCAAATAACTAGGTCGCACCTGTATAATGCACACGCACAAACATAAGAATCATTGTATTATCTCTGATTAACATATCATTACAATACAGTCGAAATTTTACCTGACCTATGTCATACTTCGTTGTTATCCATCATCGAGACGTCCCATTTTTTAAACTGAATAATTTGATGCGAAACTTTTGTTTTCAGTTTTGATGAAAACTAGTTTCTTGATTAACTGGAATGCAAGATGAGATAAACAGATTTATAGTATCTACATTTATGTTTGTTTGTTTTTAGGTGATAGATGGCTGGTGTCATGCCTGGGGGTGCTGTACTTGAACAAAGGCCTCTTCTACAGGGTTGTTCCAGCGGACCAGAGTTTCTCTAACGATCAGTACGCCGGCGTGTTTAGGTTTAGGCTGTGGTGGTGCGGCGAATGGACCGAAGTCCTTGTCGACGATCGACTTCCAGCGGTTCACGGCCGGTTGGCCTTCCTACAGTCCCAACATTCTGACCACTTTTGGCCGGGACTCCTCGAGAAAGCCTACGCCAAGTAAGTGCCAACCAACATCGACTATCTGCCCACACATCTCTCCTTCTATTCCATCCTTATTGGCGAAGACCGTTGCATAACCATTAGATGGATGGACACACAACGTCGGTTTTTGTTAATGATCCGAGTGGACGCGTGGATGGAAGGAATTAAAGATAGGGAGTCGCGAAAAATGAGTCTCAAATTGGAACGCGCACATGCGAGAACGCGGAGAAAGTCCGTGTGCGAATTCGCATCGACGCGAATAAAATCATATTTATTTATTGTGGCACGACACACAGATCCAATTTATTAAGCCTTTAAACCTAATACGTTACTTTCTCTGTCAGCAGAAGAAAATCCACTCCAATTGCTTCCAAGAAATCGCACGCATCCACAAACAACGCAAACGCTCCTATTTTCCTTTTTCCTACAGTTTTATTCTCAACATTAATCTAATTATAATGAGACCGACCGGTGCATTACACCGCACACACATTTATTAGAAATTTATACTTATTATTACTTACTTTTAAAATGCAACATTTTTACAACGAATTACTAAATACTTCAACAATAATTTGAAAATATTTTAATGAAACTTTATAAATAATAAAGTAACATTTGCAATTATAAGATAAAATTGATATATCACGCGAAAGGTGATTATTTCAACAACCTTGACAGAGATGTATTTCAATAAGGAAATAATGCTTACTAGACAATGTTCAAGTGAAGAGAAAAGTGAAATAAACTGTAAAGATTTTACATACCACGAACTAGTTTAAATCTACTTTCCACAGTTTATTGTTTTCTTTGGTTTAGATAAATATAATAAAAAAGTTGATTGTTCAAAACCTGTATTTTTAATATAACGTTTTATAGATACTTTGTTTTCTTCAAAAAGTTAACATGTAATTGAACAGTCAATTTTATATTGTTAGAATTAACAAAATGAAGAAAAATAACCAAAAAAATCATTCTATTGAAGTGAAATATAAAGATATGGTTGTGAAAGGACCGTCAAGCATATTTACTTCTTGAAAATTTTAAGAGAAACAAAACAAAACAAATGTGCTAGGTGTTATCTATTTAATTATTTGAGTGTAGAGATTTGTACCGTAACGCAATTAACTGTAAAAAGGTCGGCACAGCGCATTGTGTGGATTCGAACCGGAGCACACACACACACACATTTACACATCTCTCTTTCTGCTCGTTCACTTCACATGAATGAATGGATGGAAAATCCGTTAACAATCCTATTTCGACGACACGCATCCTTCTGCTCTCCTCGTAGACATCCATCCACCTTTTTCTTCCATCAAAATCTCCACTCGTGTCGCAATAAGCTCGCGAGATCGTGTGGAAATCTCGCCTAACAAAACGCTTTAATTTTACGTGATTGCATTATAATGGTGGCCATGGAATGAGCCGTTTAATTAGCATTGTTTCCAGTTGATTGCAACATTCTGATTGCAGATTGCACGGTTCGTACGAGGCGTTGAAGTACGGCAGTCTCCTGGACGGACTGGCCGATCTAACAGGAGGAATCACCGAGAGCATTCCCATAAGACAGGATGGAACTGCATGCGCTAGACTTCTGCACAAGCTTCTGGACATGACGTCGATAATTACTGCAACTGTGCAGCCACCTAATTATCAGGCGAAGCCACACATCGAGAAGCTGCCGAACGGCATCCAGATCGGAACTAATTACAGACTGTACGCCGTGGACAGGGTGGAGAAGTTCAACGGGGAAGCCACGCAACTAGTCAAACTGAGGAACCCTCTTGGTCCTGCAGCAGAATATACAGGTCCCTGGTCTATGGAGTCTGCGGATTGGTCGGAGGTTGTAGCGCAGGACGTAGAGCGGGTGAAAACCAAATCGTCGGAGGGCGAATTCTGGATGCCGTTCGCGGATTTCGTCAAAACTTACACGAATCTTGAGATCGTGCACCTGGATAGCAATACTAGTCGCGACGAGCCAAGTCTTCACAACAAGAACACTTGGCAGATGAGGCTGTATCAAGGTAACTGGCAGAAGGGAGTGTCTGCAGGGGGCTGTAGGAACAACCCGGACACATTCCACATTAACCCGCAGCTGCATCTCCTGCTCAGCGAGCTGGAGGAGGTCGTCGTCTCCTTGAACCAACACAGTATAATGGAACCGAAGGTCATCGGTTTCACCTCTTACTCACTTCCCAAAAATATGACCGAGACCATCGGCAGAGCGTTCTTCAAGAAGAACAAGTCCCTCATCAATTCCCAATATACTAACAGCCGGCAGGTTAGTCACAGATGTCAGCTGGAGCAGGGCGGATACCTTATCCTGCCGACCACCTTTGAACCGGGCCAGGAGTGCGGCTTCACCCTACGTGTCTACTCGAGTAAACCGCTCAAACTTAAACTACTCGATACTGTTCCTTACCTCTTCAAATCAGCCATAGTTAAAGCTCCGCCCTTGCTGGACGGCAAAAGTTTTAGCCAGTACGAATCGGTTTTCCTTCAGCTAGCCGACGAACATCGAACAGTCAACGCATTCGAACTTCAAGAACTTCTCGACGCCTGCTTACCCAACGATTACATCAAGAGCTGCGCATCAATTGAAGTCTGTCGGCAGGTCGTTTTAACACTCGACGTAAGTTTTATTATCCCTTACTCTGAACATCCACTCATCCATCCGCTCATAGTCTTCAGGTATAGGACGACTGAAATTTAGTGACTTCAAGGATCTGATGTGCAGCTTAAAACATTGGCAAACCGCTTTCAAAAATCACACTAAAGAGAAGACGGGAATCTTGAAGGCGGAACGCCTTTGCGACGCTCTAATGGAGGTCGGCTTCCAATTGAGCAGCGAAGTTCTAGCAATTTTAATATTAAGGTATATGAGGAAAGATGGCACACTTCGGTTCGGCGATTTCGTTTCAGCAATTCTACACCTCACTGTCGCTTTCAGTAAGATTTATTAACATAATATAACTAAATAATAAACTCATCCACCTATCTGTTGCAGGTATCTTTGAAAGCAAGGACCCCTTACAAAATGGAAATGTTAAAGTAAATTTATCAGAGGTAATTGCAATTCATAATAAAATATTAAACACTAATTTCGTTTAATTTCAGTGGCTCAAATCTTCGTTAACATGTTAATATAATATAAAGCAGATTCATTGTATATACTTTTATATATATTTTTTTTAAAAGTTCACATGTATATTTATATTAAATAAAAAAAAATATATATTCGATTTACACATGTTTTGTTTCATTTCTCCAATGGAAAAAATCAAGTCGGTGTATGCCCTTTATATTTATAAATTATTAGTTGTTTCGTAACGTCAGAAAAAATATAATAGACTCTTACAGATTTATTTTCCAACTTTCTACAACGTTCTTTTTATGTGAACGCCCTCTGGCACGGCTGCAGGTAGGTTTACAGATTGATGGAACCTATCTGATTCATTCAAAAATCTCAAGCTCGGTATGAAGGTGATTGATGGCGTTCCAGAACGCAACTATTTGCCATAATCAAATGTGCGTTCTGCTTGCAGAATCGGAGAACACACTCTGAACACACTTTAGTTGATAAGTGCACCAAGAAGAAGTCGTCAGCCAGTTTGTTCGAGCGCAGCACCATCCTGCTAAATTCATACAGCACGATCTTCAAGAAGACCATTTACCATTTGGGAGACGCGGACACCTATTTCAGGAAGTCGTTGAGAAACTACGACATCGATTTCATTGGATTCAAGAAAATACAGAAACTTCAAACTGTGGGAGTTTGCATGTTGCTGCAAAGTTGGCCGATGACGTAACTTTGCGTTTGTTTTCTTTTTTGTTCATTTTAGGAGAGAAAAAAGGGGAAATTACAATTAGGTCAGGGTGATTACTCGAAGCACAAGTTAAAGACTGTCGGTTTAAAAGAACTCGAAGAAGAGGAACGATTTTATTCCCCAAAGAGCACCGTTGAAAGTGTCTACACGATGGCCGATGAAGAGGAAGGAGTGGATCCTGTTACAGAACCAGAAGCCATAACAGAGGACGAAGAAGAGGAAGAAGCCGCTGCCGAAGGTGTAGTTGAACCGCCACCTCCATCTGAACCACCGGAAGCAGAAACTGAAGGAGAAGAAAATGCAGAAGTAACTTCATTTAAAGTATCACCCTAAATACTTCTACATATACTTTACAGGATTATCTAGAAGAAACCGAACAATTGGTGAAAGAAGCATCGCGGGATATCGATGCTATGGAAAAGGATTTAGTAAGACATTTATTAATTTATTTTCAAATATATAATTCATTCCATATTTTAGGGCAAGTATAACATTGATAACGTTCCAATGATTATTACTAACGATTTGCAATAGGTGTTAAGGATGATACATCAATCCTGAAAGAAGTCGAAGAATGTGAGGCTCAGTGCATGGAAATCTATAAAATTCTCAACGAATTGAAGACCCGTGTACACGAATTACTGAGTGTAAGTTATTTCTTCATATGAGTAATACATCATTGTCATTAATTTTTTTTAAAGAAATCCGATAGGACAGAACAAGAAGATCGAGAGTTGGAGATGAAGCAAAAGCTTCTAAATGAGAAAATGGCTCTGCTGGAGCAGAAAACTCGAAGAATTGAATTGCTAGTAGGGAAAAGCAAAAAACCGGATTACGATAAAATGTACGATGAGGATCAATTGCCGAAAGTCGTCGTTTGTGGATTGGCCGAGAATAACATGCCAAAATTCATAATTTGCGATGATAAAAAACGTCGTTCCGCGAACAAAAAATCCACATGCAATCCGATCACAGGTCCGACGCCAGAATGTCCAGCATCAAAACCCCCTTGTTCCATACCCTGCCATCCATGTGCTCTACCACCGGGCATGGATTCGCAGAGGTCTTCAGCGTACCAAGTTGGAAATATGATGCCAATGCCGCCCATTGTTGTAATTATTAACTAATGGTAATCTGTTTTTCAAGTTAAATTAATATTTTTTCTGTTTTTAAGAACGTCATGCCTCAATTCGCGCAACGGCTCAGCGAGAG
Organism: Nicrophorus vespilloides; assembly: GCF_001412225.1. Taxonomy (NCBI): domain Eukaryota; kingdom Metazoa; phylum Arthropoda; class Insecta; order Coleoptera; family Silphidae; genus Nicrophorus; species Nicrophorus vespilloides. Next base: position 26,115 of record NW_017098078.1, read on the forward strand.
CTATGACATGCAAGAACGATTGGCTCATGAAAACGCCGATTTGGAATGTAAAAGGTGGCTATAAGTTTATTATGTCAGAGATGTCACCTCTTGTGTCATTTAAAAATGTGTCATTTGTATTTTTCTCGGCAGGTACAAACTGCAGGAAGATCTGCTTTGCAAAGACCAAACCGTCGATTGCCTTCAAAGGCAGCTGACCAGCCTCCAATCTGAACTTCGTATGATAGTTAGGGAAAACGGATTGCTAAACTCCAAACTACAAGAAGTTCAAGTAAGTATCATCAGTGCCACATGATATGATAACGTTAAGAATATGTGTTTGCTGTAGAATTCCGCACCGTGCATTCCCAAACGTCCACCTTGCGCTCCCCAACCACCGTGTACACCACCAACCTGCACACCCAGACATCCTCCTTGTTCCGGAGATAAAGCAGTTAATAGATATATGCGTCTATTTCATATTGTTTTATTGATTGAGTTTGTTTCTTAGGATAATCACAGACAACAGAGAATGCCTTGCGGTAAAGGTAAAGCTCCGTGCCCGGCGCGCACCGAAGATGATGAAACCAAAAAATTGGTTAATACTCTGGACGGTATTTGGATATAAAATTTAATTATTAAGTTCTTTAGGAGAAGCAACTGAATGAAATGGAGGCTGAGGTAAGAGCTATACAAAATGAACTATCGACGGTTCGGCAAGAGAGACTACATCTGGAGCAGCACAGGAGGATGCTATCTCCAATGACAGCGCCAACACAACCAACTGTATAACCTATTACCATTCAATTATTATTCAATGTATTCATATATAATTATATAGTGTCCAGCGGCTTGTCTCCCACCGTGTCCAAGATCTCCCGACAATTCCCAACTGAAGGAGTTGAGAGAACAGTACAATACCCTGCAAGATGATTACAAATCGAAATTGTTAGAAGTATCTGGGTTACGAGCGGACGTCGATAAGTTGAAAAGTAGCACACATGAAGCAGTAGAGGCGAAGAAGGCTCTTGAAGCTCGCATCAAAGAACTAGACAAGGCATTAAAAGACGCAACTTACACCGAGAAAGGTGTTGGTCTCAAAGAACAACTAGTCGATATGGAGCAGCAGATGAATGTCGCTAAACAACGATTCAGACAAGCTCAGGACGAGCTGGAAGAAATGAGAGCCCTCACCGAGGAACAGCAGTCCCAGTTGGATGATTACAGGAATAAAGTATTTTTAGTGTATATAATAATTGGATATTGATAATAACAAAGTTTTTCAGTACTTAGAAGCGCAGCAGCAAGTGGAGGAGCAAAGGAGGCAAATAGATTTAATGGAATTGGAGAATAATAGGATTGGTGAACAAGTGAATTTAGAGATTCAGAGGGTGAAGAATCAATTCCAAGAAAAGTTGCAAGAGTTGACACCCTTGCCCGATATTCTAAAAGCGACGCAACTCAAGCTTCAAGAAGCGCAACAAATGCATATGATGGCGGAGAGGAACAATGAAGCACTTCTGAGAGAGATTCAATCTCTTAGAGATAAAGCCTCAATCTATGCCGAGCAGATGGAGCAAAGCAGGAGCGATCAAGCTTTAGGAGAGTCTGAAAAGGAGATGCTTAATAGCAAGAACGAAGAGCTTCAAACACGCGTCGACGAACTGATCGAAGAAAACGATCAAATTAGGAAGGAAATGATGGACTCCCAAGAGCTCGCCGACGATGCAGAAAGGCGAGCACAGGAAAAACTCCACGAAATTGCCCAATTGACTGCAGAAGTGGATAACGTTAGGGAAGAGTCAGCGCGTCTGGTTGCCAGAACGAAGGATCGTTGCGAGACGATTAGAAGATCCATGCAGAACCAAGTTACCGACCTGGAGAAGCAGTTAGTTCAAAGCAGGGCTCAGGCCAAATCGGCGCAAAGAGATCGCGATGATATTCGACAGAAAATGCAGTCGCAGATCAATAATTTGAATGAGAATTTCGAAGATGCTCAAATGAGGATCAGGACTTTGCAGGGGCACGTGAATTTCTTGAAGAGCTCGGCCGCCGTTTATTCTTCCGTGGAACAGTTACCTTCGTCGAGAAACTAAATTTCAACAGTCTATTTATTTAAAAACATGTCAACAATAATTAAAATAAAATTAAAGAAACAAATGTAGTCAGTAAAATAACCATTAAACTAATCCCAAGATTATATTATAGAAACAGCCATGTCTCATCAAAAATAATTTAATTGAATCTAAGTTCGTGCATTAACTTATCTAATAAAATAATTATATAATCTTAACATTTTGAAATAACTCAAAATATTATTAATAAAACAATTAATGGTATTTGGGTTGCCTGTATAGTTACATAGGAAACAAAATATTTTACATTGACCGGTCACTAGTAAATCAAAGATTTAAATTTATGTGCATAATACTTAAATAAAAAGACGTTTTATTACATTGACCTTATAAACAATTGAGAATAATATCAATAAACATATATTTTTATTAATCGCTTAACATGCCAATTCATATAATATAGTTTTATCAACTTTACGTTGATAAAATGCTGCAATAATATTACAAAATTAACAATTCATTTACTTGCAGATGAAAGTAAAAACAGTTTAAATTGTGTTGATCAGATTTAAATCGAAACAGCTGTTTTCTGATTGTACGTGGTACGCCTGTGTGGTTACCCCACCTGACCCCACCAACCTTAATAAGTCCAACAAAACTCTGTCTCACTTGCTCACCCGGTTAGCTGTCAAAGTTAGGGTTCCTGTTTTTCAATTTTGACAGTCCTTAATGCTAATTTTCCTCCAACTTGATATCTTTAGGTAGTGCACTAGGCTACTTGGCTCATAGGTAATATAGCACATTACTTTTAACACAACATGCTGTATTTCTACACAAAAGTGCCATTGTTGAGCCGTCGATTCCAATAGGAAACGAATTCGGTTTATAATGGGAATACATTTCTTTCTGCAATTTGCATTCACTGTGCAATTCCACATTTCATCTATCCTCAAGCACCGCTACCGCCGACTACGATTGAATAACCTCCCTTTTATATTTGATCAATTATTATAAATTCATCCACACTGCCCTCATCTGCTATACCAGGAATGTTTCTGTAATCCTTTTTGCTTCTTTTCATATTCCAATTAGAACTCTAACAATAATCCAATTTTTTATTTTTTGTTTGTAGTTACATGGTGGTCTGTAACAATGAGCAAATGCCTGCTGGTGTTGTTACCTTGTCTAGTGACTGCATAAATTATCAACTGCCAATAAACACAAGGAGGAAGAAAAGGCTGGAGGAAACTTCTTAACATCTCTACCAACAAGAAGCAATAAGCAGTCTATGCTTTGTATAGCAAATGAAAATTAGTACACCAACTACTGTATCAGCTATAAAATGGCAGAAATTCTGCAACAGTTGGAATCTCACAACCGCCCAATAGCTGATGAAACTAAACAGAAGATACATGAGATTATCTCTCAGAGTAATTATTCTCAATTTTGTTGAATATAATTAATTATTTGATAATTTACATTTTTTTTTTGCAGACAAAGATCCATGGCTTGTGAATGGTTTATATGATTATTATTTGAGTACATATTCAGTTCGAGCTTTAGAAATTTTAATAAATGTACGAGAACCACATCACATACATCTCTTTGACAAGTAAAATGTTGTGCATCTATATAAGCTGATCAATAATAATTAATTTGTTTCAGACTGCTAGAATCAATCAGATGCTCCAAAACTGAAACCAAAATACAGGCACTCACTCTATTAGGATATATGGTAGATAAGCAGCCAACATGGTTATATAAAATTACACAGCATGCTTTATTCAAAGAAGTTTTAAAATTGCTGAAGGTTTGTTATCTACATGTTCCATTAAATAACAAATTCCTGAAATAATTAATTTTAGCAAGAATGTGAAATAGTACCACTGCTTAGTGCTCTGCTGGCACTTGTAGTTCTTTTGCCTTGTATCCCTGCTTCAATGAAACCTTTTCTTCAAGAAGTTTTTGAAATATTCAGGTAAGAAATTAAAGTTTTCAAATTATATAATTGCTAATTTTATTTTATATTTCAATTTATTTATCTGATTTTTTAAATATACTGTTTTGAGAATGAAAAATCTTGAAATATTATATAGTTACAATGCATATTGTATGTCATTTTATGTTATTTAGTCGATTAGCTGCTTGGAATTGCAATACACCGCAAAAACTGTTAGAAGATCAGATGGTACACATGCAGGTCAGCCTCTTCGCTCTATTCCACCGTCTGTACGGCATGTATCCCTGTAATTTTCTCACCTATTTGCGAGATCATTACAGACACAAAGACCGTATACCAATATTCAATCACACCATAAAGGTGAGTAGTACTCAATAAGTATTTCAGTTTTAATCTTATTGATTTTCTTATTGATTCACAGCCGATGTTGCAACGAGTGCAGATGCATCCACTACTAGTAACCACTACTAAGGATTCAGAGACAACAACTGAAAGGTTTGCCCATTACTGACGTAAGTAACTGAAACTCTAGTAATCAATTTGAATTTTGTTTTGAAGATGGATGAAACATACCCCGAACGATGTGGTCATGGAGTGCGAACGTTTCTCCGTGGACACGAAGGACCGTTCTTTACAGGAAACATGTTTAATGACCACAAACGTTAACTTTCGGTCGCGGTCGGGAACTGCGAATTCATCGATTATAGGTATTCGATTGCATTTGGTTACATTTCAATTGTGTTCATTGATGATTGCGTTTATTTGCAGAAACATCCCAGCAGTTTTTGAAATCGACTTCGTTGAACACCAATATTTCAGATACGAATTTCTTCAGTCCATCGCAAATCCTATCATGCCAAACACCGCCAGTTACCGAGACCACTACTGGTTTCATGCTTTCCCATATACAAGTAAGATTTTATCATTCTGCTCAACAAAGGTGTATTTATAATTGTTCTTTTAAAAAGGGAACAGGACAGTCTATCATACAGTCGCAAGAAGGAACCTCTCCACCAGAAGCAGCTATCGAGGCTACACCAGAAACGACTCCAATTAAGGTATTTTTTTTTTATCTTGGTAACTTGTATTGAATTGTTGACAAGTTCATGTTTATGGACAAACCTGTTATCCAGATGAAAATCATTGCCAATGATGTTCTTTTTTCTGCGTGATGTTTTTTTGGAAATTCAGAATTTATAAATAAATAATAATAACATTTATTGCAACAAATGACCAGCAACAAATAAGAAAATTAGAACCAAATTGATTTGCTGCAAAGGGCTCCTGATCATAGGTCTTTATGCCCTCAGAATGTATGTTATCTAGACTGCGTTTGTTTTCAACTGTACAGCAGCATG
>NW_017098078.1:31491-117043 GCF_001412225.1 Nicrophorus vespilloides
GTAGACAGCAACAGCAGCACATGCAGGGCACGACAGCGGTCCGAGCTTTGAACACATTTCGCAATCGCAGCTCTGCTACAACTACGCCAACGCACTCGCAACCTTCATCCCCGATGAGGAAGGATGTTGGAGGCAGCGGCGGCCAATCATCATCATTTCATTTCCCAGAAACCAATCGCAACCATGCATCAGCATTCTCTCACCACAAGCGCGAATCGCACTCTGGACAGCGTATCCAAAAACTCGTTCAAGATCGAACTCAAGTAAGGGAGAGTAGAATTTTGCTATCATTCAGGACTGCTGAAATTTTCGTACACTTCATCAATTTTTATATTTTCTGCTGTAGGTGGGTGAAGATTACAATAACAAACCTAGGCCGCATGCTTTGGCACCTACGAGCCCGTTACGTATAATCCCGCCCGGTAACAGTTCAAATGAGAACAGCGTTCCGAACAGCCCGTTGCCGATACAACGAATCGATTCACCTGTTTCGCAGGAAGACGAAGAAGTTTTAGCTATCGTAAGTCAATCTGAGTTACGCCACCCAGGTCTTCGACAGTGTGATAGCGTTATTCAAGATTCCGATAGAGCTGCTGAAGAAGATATAGCTGAGGAGCATGGTTCCCCTTGCACCTCGGGCGGGCTCCATCAGCCGAACATTAAGCAGATGAATAACTTTAGGCAAAACATGAACAGGTTAAGACACCACAGTCAGTGCGGATCTGATGGAGAACCGTTCGATTTACAAATGAGCGGCAGCAGCAGTACAGATAGTAACTGTAAGTTTTTATCAAATCCTTCACTATACATATACTATCAATTTGTTATCCTCAAGCTCTTCCAGTTAGTACGATCACAGTTCGCCGAGCAAATTCATGCCCAGAAATGAAAAAGGGTCTTGTCTCGTACAACAAGGAATTTCTGAATGAGAAGACAATGCTTGAAGAGTGCGACGACGACGAAGATCAGGAGCAGGAAAGATTCAATGGATCCGAATACGTAAGGAAGGAACTATCGTGCGCCGAAACTCAAACGGAAAACTTCTGGCCTATGCCATACGAACACCTGTTTCTGAGCGTCTTTCCTAACCACGATAATACAGAACCTAAGGTAACACCAGCACAGAGCCCAGCACCGAACACGGTGTTCAACCCTTCCACCATTTACGATATCATCGAAAAATACACCGAGGTCGGCGTACAGATCAACGAGAAGGATCCCATTAAGAGCTTGAAGGACCAGGTGCAATTGCTGTCGCAGCAGCTTCTGTTCGAACGCCATCGCCGAGAAACGCACGCCATAAAGAATCGTACTTTGTTCACTGAGGTGACCGTCAACCGGGTCAGCGACGAAAAGATATCCGCCCTAAGTGACCAAGTGAAAATGCAAGGGGAATACATAGAAACGCTAAGGAATGATCTAAATATTTGCAAAAAGGAAAAGATCGCCATCGAGAAAGAAGCGAAAGATGATATTAGGCGTATGGAAGAAAACTATAAAGATTTACAAAATAATTTCGAAACCTTCAAAGACAAGAACCACTATCTACAGCTCGAGCTGGAGGCGGAGAAGAACAAGCTTTCCGATAAGGATAAAAAATGGCAAATAGCTATGTCAGAAATATTCGATGCCCACGCCGAAGTTGCTGTAAGTTGTTACGTGGATAAATGAAATTTTGAATGATACATTTATTGTGTTTTTGTTAATTGCAGGTTGCCAAAGAGCAAGTAATAAAACTCGATAAGTGCCGATTCGAGTTAGAGAAGGTCAATAAGGAATTGCTGCTAGCCGGGGAATTGATATTGAAATACGAAGAACGACTCGGCGAATTGGACGTGCTGAGGAGATGCGAAGAGGAGCAGATCCATCTCACTGAAACTTACAATCATGAAATCGCAGGTGGGCGACATACAGTATTTTCTTTTTCATTCGAGGTTCTGACTTAATTTGTGTGATTTGGTTAGCGTTGCAACAGCAGTTGGAGTCCAAAAACCTGATTATCGAAGCGCACCGAAGTCGGATTTCAGAATTGGAACAAGCTATGTGTCACCATGGTGAAGCTGAAGCTATGTATAAGAAAACTTTCAACGACCTACGAGAGGAGTTCCATGAAAAGATAAAATCCGTGGAAAGCAAGTATAGAAGTCAGCTGTCTGTGAACCAAGCTTTGGAAGAGAAGATCTTCGATCTGTATCAGCAAGTGGAGTCGACTTGTCGCAGGGGTGTTCATTCGCCCGATACCAGCAGCTGCCATGAAGTCAATGCTACGATGACTGATCGTACAGGTACTGCACCAGGCCTGAGTCCGCACTCTTCTCCGCTCTCTGCTTCCTTAACATCTTCTGAAGGAAGTATGGCATTTGTACACAGTGAGATGAAAAATTTGCAGGTATTTAAATATCAATATCCCCAAATAGAAATATAAATTCTACTATTCGAATACTGAAATGATATGTTTTAGGTAATTATGGATCAGCGCGATACCGTAACTATAGTTCGCTCGAGCACAATTGAAAGTGACATAAGCCAAGAAGCACACTCGTCGACGACGACGTCACCGAGTATCGTGACATCTAATAAAAACGACTGATTTAATTCTATATTCAGCTATAAAATTCTAACAAAAATAAAATGAAAAAAAAAACATGTAACAATTTTTCTAATGTTAGACAAGTAAGCCTTAAGAGAAGTAACAGAAAATGTGAATTTTCTTCTGCTGACTGATTAAATTACCAAAATATTTTTTCAAATGTATCTCTAAATTTATTCAAGATCATGTGTAGATTATCAGCAGCTCCAAGTTTCTGTTCTCTTACAATTGAATCTTTGAAATATACGTGTAATTATGTCAGAGGTGAATATCAAACAATCCAATAAACAAACCTCAGTTGTTTGCATGTATATATATAAACAAATGATTGATTATTAAAAAAAATAAAGAAAGAGTAAGCTGCATGTTATACAAGCTAATGTTGCAATCAAAAAATCTAAATTCATTAAATGAGTTCACTGTATGCACTGCTTCCTTTGTTTATAAAAGCTTACTTCTACTTTATTAATATGGAAATGAATGAATGAAGGGAATGTAAATTGAAAATAGAACCTTTGTGGAATATATCAATATTTTATTATTCAAAAAAATTAAAAGTACTGTATTTGTTTACATTACTTAGCGTGAGCTTGAGCCTTACGCATTTGGGTCAAGATGTTGGAGAGCTCTTCACGCTTCCTCTTGGCGCGGATGTGGGTGCCCAAACGGCGCTTCAAGAACTTAAGAGCCCTCTTATCCTTGGACACCTTCAACAATTCCATGGCGCGCTTCTCATATGGGGCATGTCCACATACCTCACGGATCAAGTCACGCACAAATTTGGTGTGCTTGGTCAAAACACCCTTGCTTCTTGAGGGCCTGTTCTTGTTGCCTATCAACTTTGTGGTTTTGTGACCCTTGTTAAGGCCAATGGCCATATCGTACCTTGGAGCCATCTAAAAAAATAAGTAAAAATATATTATATTACTTCATCATTTCCCAATTGCATTTTAAATATATAAAGCGTGACAAAAAATGTGCAGAAATACACTTGGAAAACATTGCGAAATGTGAGGTTATGTACGGAACATAACTCAGTATATTTCTCAAAATACAACTTAAACATTCAATGCAGTTTATAAATATTGTGTTAGATTATATTAACGTTGCAAATATTGGAGTGTGTAAATTGTTAACAAAAATTGTACTTACATTTATGAAATATTTTGTTTAACAGAAACTCGCGTGTTCTGTTTAGCAGCCCACGAAATAAAAGGAAGATGGCAGAGTCGTTTCCGGTAACTGTCAAAGATTTCAGAAAGCGCCATCTTCATTGGAACTACAAATGAGCGCGAAGTTTAAATTTAAAATTTAAACAAAAATTCAAAATAGCATAATTGAAATCGATTTTCATTAAATTCAAATTGATTGCAACAACCTTAAAATTACTGAAACATTTATAGATAGAAAAGTATGAATTTTTTTTTTTTTTTGCAAAGGGCTATTTTATTAAAGGTCTTTCCGCCCTTTACATATATTTGATGAATAACAATGTAAAATATATAATCAACATTTTAATTTCACATTATTGTTATTAAACCTTCAGTTCATTTTTGATTATACAATTGAGTTTAATTGCGTTTAAACTAATAATGCTATTTCTTATTGTTTGTGGTGCATATTGTCAGTTCAAAGGTTGCGCAGATAAAATGGTATTAAATAAGCGCTGCTGAGTAAACGAGTTTCAGTTCGTTGCTGGACAATGCGGAGTGTAATTGTGTATTTCTTCTTGTGCTTTGGTTTGTGCAGTGTTGTGCATTCCTGGAAGTTTTTCCACAAAGGAAGAAAAGTGGGCGGAAATTTGGGATTACTCGATAAGGAAAATGTTGGTAAAAACATATCGGAAGAATGGTTCGATCAACTTCTTGATCATTTTTCACCTGGAGATATAAGAACATGGAATCAGGTAATGTTATGTGGGTGATATGATGATGGAGATTGTAACGCTGTTTTTTTTTTAGAGATTCTACGTGAACGATGAATATTACACTGGAAAAGGACCAGTTTTCTTGATGATCGGTGGCGAAGGGGCGGCTACTAATACCTGGATGACCAAAGGAACATGGATTGATTACGCTCGTCGCTTCGGGGCTTTATGTTTTCAACTGGAACATAGATATTATGGAAAAAGTCATCCAACTAGGTATTATTTATAGATGCAATTATGAGTTTGTTTAATGAGCATATACTTTCAGTGATTTGAGTACAAAGAATCTACAATATCTGACTAGTCAGCAAGCTTTAGCCGATCTTGCATATTTCATATCATCGATGAATATTAAATATAACATGACCGAAGACGTGAAATGGATCGCCTTTGGCGGATCGTATCCAGGTTCTTTGGCTGCATGGCTTAGGTACAAATATCCGCACTTGGTGCATGGAGCTATGTCGGCCAGCGGTCCTCTTTTAGCACAAGTTGATTTTAAAGGTAACTAACTGTTGCTAATACAATTAATGTATCTGTACTAAACACTATAGTTTTTGTTTAGATTACTTCAGGGTGGTCGATGAGGCATTGCTTTCGTACAGCGAGGAATGCTTGAACGCTGTAAAGGTTGGAACGTCTCAGATTTACACTTTGCTGCGTCATATGGTTGGTCAGAGGAACATCAACGAGAAATTCAATCTGTGCGATCCAATCGAAAAGTCAATTGAAAATAAGAAGGATGTTTCCAACTTCTTTGAAACTTTGTCCGGTAATTTTGCTGGTATTGTTCAATACAACAAAGACAACAGAATGAGTAAAGATGGAATGCAGAATATTACCATCGACACGCTATGCGATATAATGACGAACGAGTCGATCGGTATGCCTGTGGCCAGATTGGGTGAAGTCAATCGTCTGATGTTGAGAGCGACAAAACAAACCTGCTTGGATTACAAATACGATAAGATGATTCAAACTATGAGGAATATAAGTTGGGATAGCGAAACAGCTGAAGGCGCAAGGCAATGGACTTATCAGACCTGCACCGAGTTCGGCTTTTACCAGTCGTCCTCCCACATTCCGCAAATTTTTGGCGACGCTTTTCCGGTAGAGTTTTACATCCAACAGTGTATCGATGTCTTCGGATCGAAATATAATGAAAATTTCGTGAATCGCGCGATCGATAGGACCAATGTAATCTACGGGGCTTTGGACCTCGACGTCAGCAACGTAGTATTCGTACATGGTTCCATCGATCCATGGCACGCATTGGGAATTACGAAAACGACGAATCAAGCATCCCCTGCAATTTATATCGAAGGTAATAACTTATTAAAATTAAACATTTAAAACTTGCTTGCAACTTTATTTGTATTAAGAACATTCAAGGTTTGTATTCGAAATTAATGGGTAAAATTATTAATAATATCATATTATAAAGTTTTTCTTAGATTGTTAAAGGTACTGTCCAATGTCCGAAGTTCATTCAAAGTTTTGGAGGCTTTGCTCTTCTTGGTTGCAGGTGCTACCTTCCACTTGGCCTGTCCAACCAGCTGCGGTTTTAACTGTTGCTTATTGTTTTTCTTCTTCTGAGATTTTTTCGACGCAGGCACCAACACCATTTCCTCAACCGGCTTCCTAATTAATGGAATTAATTTTGGTTGTGGTATTAATTTGTGATCACCGACTGCCTTGATCGGTGTGATTTCATTTTTGAAATTCTCTTTCATCATTTCCTTGAACAGGGAACTGTTTCCCTTGGATTTCGTTTTCTTCTTGGATTTCGATTTGCATACTTCTGGAGTTGATGTGATTAACCTATCTTTATTATTAGATAAATTACTGATTTCAGTAGATTTGTTCGTTGCTTCTTCATCTTGCTGCGATAATTGCGTGGATACGCTCCTGCAATTGTACGTTTCAATTGTTGCCTCGATGGCCGCAAGAATCTGCTCATTGACATCTCCAGATACGCAAATCGTGCCGAGTCCATATTTAAACTCGGTGCACTTTGATTTGGTTTGCACTCTGATCTCGGTGTTGTCCTCCTCGAAGCTATTCAACGTACTGTATCCGCTATCGATGCCTCTGTGTTTGGAGTCTTCGATTCCGACCCGATGTAGATCTAGAAGTTTCTCGTATTTGTCTACAAGATCTTTATACATATTGATCTCGGGTTTCGGTGGATCCGACGTGAAATTAATGTTAATAAAAAAGCTATCATCTTCTTCTAACTCTTGGTAAACGCTCGGTAAATCGTTTATACGACACGTGCATGCTGAATTGTTAATCGTTGGATTTAATTTATCGTGTGCGTGATTTTCGTTATTCGCATAACACAATTGATCTTCTAAATCCTTGACTTTCTGACGCAATTCCTGTATGCATTTCTCTAAGAATTCCGTTCGTTCCTGACTCTCCATCAACTTATTTTGACTCTGATTTAACTGTTCCAAGAGTTCCGTGCAGTTATTTTCTAACGATTTGTCCCTCACCGGACTGTTTCGTCTGCTCGCGGGTGGTGACACTTCTTGAAGCTTCTCCATTTTCTTGATTTTAATTTTCCTATTCAAATCCATCGTCTGCTCCACAATCTTCGCTTTGTAAAGCGTACAGCTGATCTCCAGTTCTTCAATGTTCTCCATTAACATTTGTATAGACGCCTTGTCGTTCTTGTTTTGCGTCATTAATTTGCGATTCTCCCTTTCCAAATCCTTGATGTTATCTTCAATTTCCTCGTATTTTTTTAATAATGACTCGTTTACCTCGTGCAGCTCTGTCATCTGCTTCGAAAGATTCGCAACTTCCAAGAGTCTCTCGTGCAAGCGGTCTTCGTAATTGTTCAAACGTCTTTGCAACTTACTGTTCTCATCCAATAACATTTTCTCACTGTCCCTTTTCATACAATTATCCGCCTCACTAATGAAATATTCAACGCCCGCATGAACGTAATGAAAATCGCCATTATCTTGCATCGAATATGAATCCATTTTGTATTAATAAACAATTAACGATAATTCAATAAAATAACGAACGTACTTTTAACTTTAAAACATCAAATTAAGAGTAAAACAAACACTCACACTTTAAAAAAATTCTATCGTCGCATTTCTACGTGCTTTTTTTTATTCAAAATTTTTGTTCTTTTGATTTCAGGTACTGCACACTGCGCCAATATGTATCCCGAACGCGAAGAAGACTTGCCCCAACTGAAAGCGGCCCGACAACAAATCGCCAAATTTATTAATTCTTGGATTTGATCGTAGATAACTCATATTTTTATAAGAATCTATTTTAGGTTTTTCATCAACTTTTTACTCTTTTTACAATAAAAACACTTTGATTTACGATAAAAATACGTTTCAAATGAATTTACGAATGCAAATATTTTGAAAACAGTGCAGATCATTCATTTTCTCACCATTAAAATTCTTGATTGGATATTTGGATTATTTTTTTTTGGAATAATGATTAAAGATAGCTGTTATTTAAATGATGTCAATTTATCACATAATAATCACACATTTCAATGACATTGTCAAATATTTACATTAATTATAAAATATATACAATATTAGTTGATCAAGTTATTTGGATGATAAGAAACAAATTAAATTTATTATTTTTTCTTTACATTTTTGGTAGGGTACAGAACTGCTTTAATATTTCTTGCGATACAATTAGTTATGGGCAGCAGTGTCATAACTATCTGCGTCGGGCGAATAACTGGATTCACTTGCCGGAGGAAAGCCCGCAGTACTCTGAGAAATTTGTGCTTCGTGCACAAGTTCGCCAGATTCTCGCGACGAGCAGTCTCTTTGAGGATTGAATCCGTTTGCACCGCTTTTTCGCATGTGGTCTTCCTTTCCTCATCTCCATACAAAATAAGCTGCTTCTTCGGCGGTGTTGACATATAATCAACTCCGTTGAAAAAGCAATCAACAGATTCCAACACGCTGTCATCCTCTTCAATATAATCTAACATAGTCAGATGTTCCTTGCAGTTGCATATGGAGGTTTTGGACATTGCGCTAACATTCGATAATTCCATGGCGCTTAGTTGATCCTCCAAAGCTTTATATTTGATTAATATGTTCTTAAGATCTGTTTCCAAATGCTCGATTATATTTTTGTACTCGTCAACAACCTCAGATCGTACATAATCGTCAAGATTGATGTTGCATGGACGTACAACTTCCACAACTTTCTCCTCGTACACAACTTTGATTTCGGACTTCCTAAGCTTTTCATGCAATATGCTTATTTTCGCTTTATAATTCTCGGACAGCATCTCCAAATTTCGAATGTTGTTTTTCAGATTCACGATGTCTTTGTTCTTGTTTTTATTTTCAACGTTCAATTCTTCGTTTATCTCCTGCAGACTCCGGCAATTATTTTCCAACTGGTCGCAATCCCTCCATTGCATTTCGTTTATTTGCTGCAGAGACACCGATTGCTTGGTGAGCATCGTTATTTTCATGTCTTTGTCGAGGAGTTTATCTTCGTATGTTTGCAATTTCAAAAGCAGATTCTCGTTTCTTTCCAAAAGCAAATTCCCAATTTCCGCAGCAATCTCGATATACGATACTCCCTCGTCGAGGCGTTTAGTTAAATATTTATCCAATGTTATGTCATCATTGTATACCGAAGTTTCCATTGAATACATATCACTTCGCTCTTGAACTCTTCACTATTAATAACAGAACTTTATAGCAACATCATCTAAATATCATTTGGAATTCCCAAGACGACCAGCTTTGAGGTTTGCATTTCCTACAACAAAAATTGTGTTTAATACAAACATTTACAAATACATTTTGATTGTTCGAAGTAAGAACTTTTATGTTAATCAATTTGCGATGCGGACAACAATTGATGATTCGAATTAAATGATTGACAAAATTAGACACTAATACAACGCACCCACGCAATTGTGACACCAATACACACCAACAAAAAACCTCTTGGGAAACAAAACAACCGCAGTTGCTAATATTAAAATAAACAGATTGTAAATATACTTTACAACAAAACACAAAATAAGTAAAACCGTCTGCATTTCAGATAAAAAAAAACAAATTTAATTTGAAAAAATATCAAAAATATATTTTATAAAATCGATAGTTCATTTTTTAAAGAGAAATGCTTGCACATCTTTTCACAAATAAATTCATATAAAGTATTAGAATATTTACAGCATTGTTTTATTAGTAAAATGACTAATTTTACTAAATTTGTAAATGTTTGAATGCGCTCTGAATACATCTAAAAAAAAAATATAATTAAATATTATTAAACGAGTAAAAACATTTTAAATTTATTTTTATTAAAGGAGTTGTTAAAGTGAATAATAGAAAATTGGAGAATATAAAGATAAAATAAATGCATCTTAATTGTCTACGGTTAAATTAAACTATATAAAAAAAAGAAAAGTTATGATACAAGTAAATGTACAATGTCAAATATATAAAAGTAAAACATTTAGTATTAGTGTAACCATAATTTTGTGATAAAAATTAAGCATTTGAGTTTTCTTCAATATTCTCCGGTGCAGATTTGAACAGTGTATTGTATAAGAAGGACATGATCTTCTTCGCCGGCCTAAGCACTGGATCAACACATCTAGCAATAGTTGGAAGTATATCAAGATTAAAACTACTGCTGTGCAGGTGACTGAAGCTTGTAGTCATAAAGTGTAAGTATCCCGAGAATTCTTGACTGCTCGACTGATTACTGCAATTTTTCTTTTTCGGCGTCGAAGTGCCTTTTACGCCACGTAAAAATGATTTTAACGAATCGCAATCATCAATTGCAAGCACCAGCAATTCATTGCTATCGTTGCATTGAAAATCTTTCGTCAATTTAATTTGTCTGTTCAATTTATCTTCGTACATTTTCATAACTTCGATTAATTTTTTATTCATGAAAATAACTTTGGCACTGAATTCCTCCATAGTATCGCGGCTCTCTTCTAAATTCTGGATAACAGCATCTATGTCTGCGGTCAAATTTTGATTATCCTCCTGCACTTTTACTTCCAATGTTTCATTCTTGAATTCTAACTTGGTCCTGCACTTCTTATTCGGGTTATTCTTTTCGGTTATCGACTCTTCGGCAATTTCGGTCGACTCATGTATATTTTGATTTAGAGGATTTTCTGAAATCGACACCATCGAAATCGATTTTATTGATTTGTTGAGGTTTATTTTCAGTTTGGAAATATACGTAGAAACTGACTTTATGAACTTGTAGCCGCGTCTCACATACTTTTTGTTGCACTTGCGATTCTCGTACACAACGTTTGACAAAGAATTTTCCATAGTTACTCTTCGCTGTTCTTTGCGAACTGATGACTGATGGCTAAGAAAAGTTGCAAACTAAAATTGTTATCTTTCCCCACCACTCGAAATGCAACAGCGGCCATTTGAAAAGGGTCTTTTAATTGCTCCCCACTTTTTGGAAAAGACATTGTAGAATTTAATAGTGAATATTTTTCTTAGAATTCGAGAAAGTGATTTTTGCAAAATATATTTTAAGCCAACAAAAAAAAATTATAATGTTAATAATAATAATTTATTGCTATTAATAATTTTAGATATTTTAAATATCTTTTCTTTTTCGCTCATTATAACATTATTATTATAAGTGAGTTTCTTAAGTTTGTACAGTACAGTAAAACCTCGTTTAACGAACACCTCACATAACGAGCATTTCGTTTAACGAGCAACACAAAATGAAATGCTATACGATAATGCGTAATTACATTACTTTATAAGCGGAAAATTGTTTCACTATACGAGAAAAAATCCGAAAATTTTGGAATGGATAATGTTCGTTAAGCGAGATTCCACTGTATATATTTATTGATTATAGACTTTGATCGAGTGTTCTTGAATCGAAAGGACGTATAATTAAACATTAATTGGCCAAAATTACAACCAAAGGGCTAGCGATCAAAGTCTTTCTGGCCTTATTTTTTCATTAAATAAGTTTCACAAACTATTTGTTCGATTGTTTGATTTTGAACTTGAAATATTGCTTTATTTAATGTCTACATACAATTTTAATTATAATATTAATTATTGCAACAATAAAGCACAAAATTATTTAAATGTTATCCCGTATCGTAAAAGTCAACGTAGGGTATAGTTTATATTTATTTATTCAAATTAACTTTTTTATAAAGTCATAAAGTTTAAGAGAAAAGAATTTCATAAGTTTAAATTTGTTTTGAAAAGTTTTCCTCAAAACATGACAAGTTGCATATATAAGTTACTGTGATCCCTTTAGTTTTCAGAGCCATCTAACATCTTGTATTCACGACAGAAAATGTCACCTAACCTATAGTAACATGAAAATACTGAGAAAAATAATTTCAAAATGTTGAGTTCAGTAAGAAATTGTTTAAAAGCAGCGCATCTGAAAAGGTAGATTAATCTTATTCGAATGGAACATTAATGTTCTTATGCTTAATACAGTTTCAGGAATTTTTCTCTGAGTTCAAGTGTAAATGGAGCAAGAACCTACGATGGTGAGGGCAAAACTTCAGTGCACATATTGAATAACGACAATGAATTAGGTTTAATGATAAATGGTGTTAGCCAGGTAAAACAGATTAATTAAATGATTTAAACTATTGACAGTAGCTAAATGATTGTAGGTGGGTTTCAGATTGAATAACAATATGACAGTGTTAGGCCCAATGGCTATATTTGCTAGGTAACTGTATGAAAACTATAGTAAACAATATTCAAGAACAGATTCTTTCTGCAGGTCTGTATTGTCATGGAACATCAATTCAGTTGATGACATCACAGAGGAGTCTCTGAGTTTGTTCACAACATTAGAACCAAAACTGGACATAATTGTGATAGGTATTGGAGACAAACCAGATAACTTGAACTTTTACAAGAGGTTGGTCCCCATACTTAGGAAGCACAGGCTCAGCGTAGAGATATTACCCACTGAACAAGCATGCTCCACATTCAATTTCCTAAATTCAGAGAGCAGGCATGTGGCTGGTGCTATGATTCCTCCATACACATTGAGGACGACGGATGATGATACGTTACTTTCAAAGTTGCGTTACCAGAACCTCTATGAAATGAATGATATAAAATTTTTGTAAATTAAAATATATATATTTATAGGTAATTGAAAATGTAGCTATTAAATTAAAAAGAAAATTACATTTAGTTTTGATTTATTAAAAAATATTTTATTAATTTGCTGTTATTGTAATGACAAATTTAACATATCTTAGAATTATACAATTTTACGAAAAAAAAATAAACAAGTAATGCAAGTAGAAACAATGGCAAACTCATCAAATTGTTATTTTGAAGAATTGCTCTGTTCCATTTTCATGACGGCGGTGAAGATGTCTTTGGTTAATGAGGTGGGTTCTTCGAAGGCAATGAAATGACCACCGAAGTCGTAATCAGTGAGTTGAACAAGGTTGGTGTATTTGTCTTTCAGAATCCATTCGGGTTGAATACCCAATTCGTATTGGTACCTTGCGCATGCAGCTGGAACAGTGATTGGAGCCCTAGAATCATAATTGTTATTGTTAAGCTTTGTTTCTTTGAAAAACAACATTTTACGAATTCATGGTAGGTCATTTAAAATGTATTTATTAAAGTTTTAGTAGTAAACTTGCCTTGCAATCCCTGATTGTGATTGAAGTATGTTGAAGGATTCTGAGTATAGACGCATCGAAGTGGTGATGGTTTTCGTGACCCAATAGATCATGACGTTGTCGAGGAGATCATCGTAGTTGTACTTCTTATTTAGCCCGGCGTCTGGAAGGTCCTTCCAATGGGGATTCGTCCACGTGGAGAACTTCTCGAGAATGTAGGCTGCCAGACCGGCCGGGGAATCTGTCAGACCGACTCCTAGAGTATCCGGCTTTGTGGATTGCAGATGCATGTACCCGAATTCGAGCATCAAATTGTAAAAGTATTTGCTCAGCGGATAGTTTTTCTCCACCTCCTTCTCAGTCATAAACAAACTGGGACAAAAGCTTCCTGCCGTGTGTTTAAAGAACGACAGAGGCGTATTCACAAAGCACATATTCGAATGCATGCCTCGCACATGGCGTGGATAGAGTGTAGCCATGTGAGTGACGATGACACCTCCCCAGTCACCTCCTTGCACGTAGAATGAGTCGAAGCCCAGTCGAATCATCAGGTTCTTGAAGATGACGGCCATCTCCATCGCACCCAGACCCATCTTCGACGGAGCCTGCGAGAATCCGTAACCAGGCAAAGAAGCTGCGATCACCTCGAACGCGAAATCAGCTCCTTCTTGCTTCTGCGTCAGCATCGGCAGAATCCGGTGGAACTCTTTCACGGAGCCCGGCCATCCGTGCAGAATTAGCAACGGCAGAGTTTTAACATTCTTATCTGCTGGTTTTACATGAATGTAATGGATTTTCAGACCCTGGATTTCTGTCTTGAACTGCGGAAATTTGTTCAGTATGACTTCGCGTTCCTTCCATTTGTAATCCTTTTCCCAATAGTTCAAAATCTCTTCAAGATGATTGGAATGGATACCGTAGTCTTGGTTCGCACCCTCCAGTGATTGAGTTATTTTCCTATGGTTAGCCAATCTATTCTTCAGATCAATCAAAACCTACAACAATAAAATTCAATCCATTTTAAACATATCAGAATTGTTAATATATTAATTATACAAAGATCATTCAAATACGCCACTTACCAATAACACAACGATATGTATAATTTTTCACAGATAAAAAAAAAACTTGTCTACTCCTCGGCTTAATCAGTACAAACTAATTTATTTAGAAACCAAGGAAACGTAATACAAAATATTTATACTAAACGTCCGAATAGTCTATTAATATAAAAAAATAAAATAAATTCTTGATTCTTAAAAATCTGATGATATCACAATTAATTACTTCACTAATAATTTAAAAGAGACTTTATACATTTCGATATTAGCGGAGATAATAATTTAAAATCAATATATTCTATTTAATTTCGTTTCGATAACTTTAAAATTGACCCTTATAGATAAATTATATCAGATAATCAAGAAACAACAGATTGTTTTATTTTATCAATTAATAACGTAAATATACATACATTACAAGGCTACTTCTCAGAACAACATTATGAATGCACAGGGACATTCTATTATTAATTTAATAAAAAACCATGACAACACATCATTTATTTAATTATACTCACGCAAATTTGCCATAGCCATCTATTTGCAAATGCAAACTTCGTATACGAACAAATTATACTAAAAAATTATTCTCTTAGTTACTATTAAAAAAGGATACTACAAATATTTAAATATTGATTATTCATATTCTTTGTCATTTGATATAAATATATCCTGTCTTAATTTAAAACGAAAACAAGATTATGTGACTATAATTTTATCTATTTAGATTTGATGCAATTCTTATACAATTTTGTTGTGTATAGGATTCTGATAAGATTTGCTAGTTGAAATTGGATTCAATATTTATTTTCCGTTAAATTTACCATGTTTAAATTTTAACGTTTTACAGCTAAAATGTATGGATTCATAAAAAAATCTTGTCTATCAAAAAAAGAAATATTTCTTTACAATATACTTTTATTGAGCAGATAAACAATTAGTCGGAATATACGGTAGGTAATTGTTGTGTAAAAGCATTCACGCGATGAGAATTTTAAGCGGTCTTTATTTATTAATTGCGTTATATTGAATGAATTCGACCTTACCTCATCGTCCACATCTATTTTGAAAGGTACCACAGCACGGCTGTCGGCTTTCGGAGACCCTGGGCCCCAATAGGGCTCATCCAAATTGGGAACAGGTGCATTTTGGAAGAGTCTGTTAAACTTGATGCCTCCGTAGACGATGGCCACGATGAGAGCAAATGCAGTTACCTTGAAGGCCATAACGCGCGGTGGATTGAAAAGACTGAATGGTGAATCCAATTCGTCGGTCGTCGCGACTCTGTCGGCAACGTGAGTCGCTATCAGAGTAAATAATACAACTCCTGATCGTGTTGCGCAATGCAAAAACCGTGCACTTGGCTATGTGGAAGTGGTTTAGATCAAAATTAAATACTACTTGATTACACGAATTCCAAGTTTGTTTATTCTTTCAATAAACAAATTCCGGTATTATATGCGCACTTTACACACTTTAATTAAGAAATTATATAAATAAAGATTGCATATTTTCTTAATTGAAATAATCGCTGATACGTAACAAAAAAACACAAAAATACAGCCAAAAATATAAAACAAACATAACTATAATTTAAAAAAAATTAATTGGTTTCTTTGTTTCAAACATTTCAGCTGCAAGGTCAAGCGTTTTAATCTCCAATTTAAGAAATGAGCACAGTTTTATCGATGAATTAATGCATTGATCATCACATTTTAATAGTTTCTTGGTTCCAAACATTTCATTTTTAATCTTGAGTAAAACGATTAACAGCATAGTTATGAAATATATACTGTAATACCTCTTAAAGATCGGTATCGCAAATCTGTTTGAAACCGGACTAATCGACTGAATTTTATGTATAATTTTTCTTGATTTTTTTCAAATCAAAGTATATTTAATCCGGACTGTTCGAAGCCGGATAATGCTGTATATTGGGATAGTCTTATAATTATCAAAGTAAAAAGAATAGTTGTTTCTCAATAAATTAATGCAAACGTCTTTGAGATTATAAAAATGTAAAATCTTTAAAATTCTCTTTCAACATTATTTATGATTACTTTTTCATGTTTTGCATTTCCTACATTAACTGCAATTATCATTAACAATTTTGACGTTTTTTTGGTCAACTTTACAACAAATTTTCAAAGTTATTCCTTTTTTTTTATAGAATTCTTCTCATAAACCTCATAAATAAGCCGCTCAATTTGCTTTGCAAACACATATCGATTAAGACTTAATCGTTGAAAGATTTTGCAAGTTTTATAAATATTTATCCATTTATGAATTCTTTATTATTTCATTCTCATTTTTTCTTTCAATTTTCTTAATGAATTTCAATGTTAATATGAAATCGAAGAAAGTTCGAAATTCTTGCTAGTTCTTGCTCTGGTTCTCGGAAAACATTTTTTTTCATTTGGAAAATACAAAGGGAAATATGTATATATTCAAATGTAATTTGTCCGTACTAAAAATTTAATATTTTGTAAGAGAAAATTCATTTGAAGTTCTGTGAATTTAATATTTCTATACAAAATGGTATGGAAACCGTTTAAGCAGGGGCGTATTTAGGATTGGTCTTTATTGTACAATAAAAATAGACAAAACTGTTCGAAACTTGGAGTCGCTACTGCGCTTAATATATTTGTCAAAATTTGTTTCAGACATGAAGCTTCTAAGAAGCACAATTATAGGTTTCAAACAATGCATGAATATTTTATATAAGATATATATTTGAATCTTAAAAGGATTTATGAAGGTCGGATTAAGTCTTTATTGCTTTAGGGTTTGTTTGTTAGGGGGGAATATATCGGGTTGTCGCGATAACCGAAATCCCGTCAACCAAAATCCCGACTATATCAAAATCCCGACTGTATCGAAATCCCGATAGTGGCGTTTATTTTTATAATTTCTACAATAACAATTAACAATTTTATAATGAATAAGTCAACGAAAACAAAAACATTAATATTATTTATTGTTATTAATAATCAAGAGTCGGAGTTCCAAAAGTGACAGTTATTTAAAATTTACCTAAAGCAAAAAGAGTTTTAAAAAATGTATTTTTTAAAAGATTTAATTAATTATACTAAATTTGAACAATATTATAAATAAATATTGTAACTGAAGAAATTAAAAAAAAAACATACTAACATTAATGAAACAAAACAAACAAGAAAATGAAGATTTTTCCGTTTAATGTGAACTATGCGAAATTGAATAAAATTGTTATTTTTTTTAAACTTTAATTAATTTCGTTTGTCATTTTAGTATAAAATTGTATATGCTTTTGTTTCAAACTTTGGAAATGTCCACATAATACAGCAATTAGTAAATAGCAATATTTCAAAAATATTAAAAATTAGTACACAAAATTACATTTTTTTTGGATACAATTATACAGCCAAGTCTCTTTTTGTAGTTCCTCGATTAATCCGGTTTCAAAACAGCGGAACCGATAGCCAGGACTATGCGAGGTATAGCTATAGTTTTATTTTGGGTTTGTTTATATCATAGTCGTATCATATGAATATTGTCATTGTTTCCATTACGTTTATTTATAAAAAATATATATTTATAAAAAGCAACAAATATAGATTAAGACTAAGAATGTGTTTATGTAGACTGTAACGGACTTTATAACAAATGACTATATTCGATCTGTTTGTGCACAGATAAAATGTCTACAGTTTATCAAATAATTCGCGTCGACTAAAAAAGCAAACAATATGAAACAAAATAAATGCATATCATTATGAAAGATTATATTCATGTTGTTGTTATATTTGTCAAAAATATTTTCATTTTTGTTGAATATAAATAATAAAATTATATTATTTAATTACATATGAAAATTTTTCAAGTGTTAATATCTTAAAACACATTACTTTTTATATCAGATATTCGTAACATTTTTTTTTTATTATTATGCAATTATTATAGATAAATAATTAGTACAGATGTGCAATGTTGGTTGCATATAACTAAATATATTTGTTTTCCTCTCGAAGATTAGAATTTTCATGTAATATTGATTAGATGGAAAAAAAACTGACAATCAAAGAAAAATAAATTAAATAAAGTAAATTAGCTAACAAAAGTTCAATAATTAATAACAAGAGGCACTTTTCTAATTTAAAACTGTAATTTACTTAAAAATATTGTAAATTTTCGTTAAGATACGTGAATGTTTTTAAATCAAAGCAAAATATTAAGAGTATTTATTGTCAAAACAAATATATTTGTGTAATTCAAATTTTGTCTTTACAAATGATAAATGTTGGATGACAATATTAATCTAATAATAATATTCTAATATGAATCGGTATGCGTCTTATTATGATAATTGTAAGATTTTATTTATGTATGTATGAATTTAGGACAAAAAGTCTATCCCACCACAATGATTGTGCAAAAACGCTATGGCAATCAATGTACAATGAATATTTATTGAACATAAATTTGTTCATATTTATGTCGCCGATGTATGAATTAACATAGTTAAAGTAAAAATAATAAAAAAATCCTTTTATTTCTTTTAAAACACATTAAAATTAAGTTGTCTATAAATTTTTATTAAATAAATATGTGGTACTTTTTGGTAAAGTCATGCAATTTTCAGTTTAAATCGTATAATGAATAGAATAGTGAATAGATTACATAAACTTATTTCATGGTATTCTGCTATACAATATTTCTTTTCGTTACAACATAACAAAAATTACAAAACCTATACAGACAAGTGACAAGTATTACTTGAAAGTAGGTGTTTCCAATTGAAAAACAAATCATTTTTGTATACAATATAAAGATTACATTAAATTACCAAAAAGTATTTAGGTCTATTTCACGTCTCTTTATAATTGAAATAGTGGTATAAATGTGCCGGTATTATAAGTACTATCAGAGGACAAAGGGTTAAAGGGAATTTGTATTTAAACTGACTGTATTAAATATTGTTAATTATCATTATAATTTATTATCATGTAGTTCGGAGACTGAACTAGAATAGTAGTTGTTGTTCCTGTCAAATATTTATGACAGGTATAATGAAGATCCAGCATGCTTGAAATAATTTATGTAATTGACACATGTCAAAAAATGTTCAAATTTAAATAAGAGGTCGATTAGCCGTAAAAAATAAAATCATAATTTCAGTTTCTTGTTGTGTACTTAAAAATATATAAGTTTTAATCTGATGACACATCTAAATCTGATTACATTACATTTAACAACTTAAATGAACTTCACAATACTTGACAAGTTACTTGACAAATACATAAAAAGACAAAAAAATTGCCGAAGACTACATTTTTAAGACGCAAAAGTGATAAGCGTTAAACGAGAAGTAATTAAATGTTGTATATCTGCGCATTGAGATTGCGGAAGAAGGAAGACGTGGTAATTCGATCAACGAAATATTAAGTGACTTCATTCCATTTTCGTTCCTTAATTGCTTGTCCATCCATTTGAAAGCTCGTTAACATTCTTCTCGTATGAACATTTACAGCGTGCAGTTCGCATAAATTACACGGCCGTTCGACTGTTAAAAAATATATTTTTTAACATTCGTACTTACTTGCAACTTGCATATTAACTGTTCATCTTTTGTTTTTCGTGCAGCATCAGTACTATTGTTCGGCTATTGACTGCGCCTTCTTTGTCCGCTGCATAATTTTCTTGTAACCAATAGCTCTTCGATCATTCCTTTGCTTCCGCATTTAAATTTAGCTATTATTCTCGGGACGCATCTTTTACAATCTTCGTATTTCTTTTAGTTTCCAGCTAAATTACTTTCAAGAAATCAATAAACAAAATATAGGATAATTATAATTTTCGAAACAACTAAAATTATTACTTGCATTTAATAAAGTTGTTGTATTAGTTATAGAAACGGTCAAATAAATTACAAAATCTACCACATAAATCTGTATCAACATATACAAGTGTTTACTAAAGTTTTATGTATAATTAATATACTTATATTCAACTAATCTAAATATACTACAAGACAAATAATCTTTAGATTAGTTTTTCTTTTTGATTAGTAATCCACAGATTAGTAGATCTATTACAAGTCTAGTTATTAATGTTTTATATTTTTGATATATTTTTATACGTTAAAAACTTTATGAATATACTATAAAAACAATATAAAATAATCAATTCTGATTAGAATTAGGAAATATTAAACGTATAATTATTTTACAATAAGATGCAGTAAATGAGATAAATTTATGTCTGAAAGGTCTTCTTTTACATTGTGGCTCCTGATGCTGCGTGTGTCGTCTCTCCATGTTTTCGTACGTATCTTTGGGTGTGCGTATGTTTGTGTGTGTATGTGTGTCTGAATATATGTGTATGAGTGTAGAAGTAGAAGAAGAAGACAGAGACGCTATTAAGTTTATAGTTAGCTGCAACGCGGCCTAATGCAGTCCGTTTAAATGTGATACAAGAACTATTAGCAAAGATCGCCCGAAAAAGAGAATACAACATGCGGAGGAAAATTTATAGTTTGACGATCGCATTCGGATTTTTCCTCATGTCCATCCGTAAGTCCATTCAATTCAATAAAAGAAAAAAAACTAATCTTAATTTAAAATTTTTGATATTAATATTTAAAAATAAATAAGAAAATTTAAATAAATCACAAATATTTAGACTGAAATAATAAATTTTTCATGAAAGTTAATGAAAAATATACTTCATTAACTTTTGTAAATAGTTTTCAACTTTGGTCAATTTTTATAAAAAAAACTCAATTTTTGTATGTAAAATTGTGATCCGTTTTGTGTATATAATTCAGCTAATATGAAATGTAATTCATATCTATAAATATATTAATTAACTAGCACTTCACGTTTTTTGCTAATTTCTTAATAATTTTAAAAGATTGGCTTAAACGATCTGATGGAAACAGATTTTCAGTGTTTGTGTATTAATGAGAAATTAAAGATTAATTGCATCCACTTGTTATTTGATTTATTTTATCTAATCGATGGATATTATCTATTTAATACATTGAAGTAAAAATAAAGGGTTTTAAGCTAATTAGAGCTTAGTAGATTGATAATTTTTGTTTTATAAAAAATACGAATTTAGAACATTTATTTATAAAATTTATCCAATTTATTTTTGATTTAATTAGTTCATCACAATTAATTTTCAGATATTCATCTAAATCTAAATTAAAATATTGATAGTAATTATGTAAAATTTCATTGAAAATACTATTTAAACAAATACAGTAAAACCGCGTATAGTGTGGCTTCGATTAGCACGGATTCACTAAATTATAATTGAGCAAAATAAAAATAAATTCTATATATTACACAAAATTATTATTATTTTGTGCTGTCTGTTTTCATGAACTTTTAAAATCCTCGATTTGTCCGGTTTCAAATACCCATTATCCGCACTATGCGAGGTATTGCTATTTTTATGCTGTTAACTTTTGCTGCATTTTTTTATTTTGTTATGTAAACCAATAATTAATGATTTTTATGATTTGTAAATATATAATTTGAGAATTGTTTGTTAACCCTTCTTTAATTCCTTTTGATAGGTTGATGTAAACATCTGTATACTAATTTCATTTATCTCAGGTTTAATTTGTTCCATGTTTTGGAAAGTAATAAAGGTTTTTGGTGCTTCATTTTTAACTTTCAATTATTTCAAACAATTTTTAATAAAAGTTGATATTTTCATGTTACATTTTGCCATTAACTTATATGAAATAATTAATTTCAGCTAATTAATTTAGTGAAAATATTGTAAGTTGTTAACATTCTTCTTACTTATTATACTATAAAAATATATGTATAATGCAAAACAGTTAGAGTTTGAATGTGTTTTAGCAATTTTGCTATTTATAGCAGATAAATGCAGCAATTTTGCATCGCGAATTGCCATAACTGTGAATAAATTTAGTCGACAATTGAACCTAAAGTCGATTAAATACGGGTCAGACAAAAGAGCAATGAATCACATCCGATGCATTCAATTGTAATGTTTTCATCATTATCGAAGTTCACCAGCGAACTGGTTTCTGATCCATTCTTCGCCGACGGCAACACGTACACATATATTCAATCGCTAATCCGAACACATGCTCTTCAAATCCAAGTTTGAAAATGCATCCGAAACAATTATCATCCATCACTTTTACATACAGCAATTATACGTTTAATTTGACTAATTGCACTTCACGCGCTAAACAAAACCGGTCCCTAAATTAGTTTGTAATTTGCATTCCTAATGGAAAACGTCGCTCTTAATTCAACTGGAAATGTATAATCTTGATAATTATCAAATCTTTAATCTTTCTAAAGACTTCCTTATTTTAGCAAAAATTATTTTTTTCATCTTAATAAAGGTCATCAAAATATGGTAACATAATAGAATTTGATAATAAGAATGTAGAAACAATTTATAATTGTTTGTTCCTAATAAGATCCTTGAAATCACCGTCATTGAACCTATGGGTCATGTTAATTTTGAAAGGGTCGCGAAGTGACGCTGTCACCTTATGTCAAATTAGTACTTTCAATTTGTTAATGTATTTTATAAGCAATTGGGTCGCAAAAGTATATAAACATTTGTATTTATTGTAAACTTGATTATTCCATATTTTCTCTCAGAGATTCATTCAATTTGTACAGTATCTATTAATCTTTCAAATAAAATTAATATTGATTTGATGACATGTAATGACTATGATTTGTTTCGTTTTAAATCGTACAACTAAACTGTCAATCGATTGATAACTCTCTATTGAATTCTAATCCATTGAGGTTATTTGTATTGATTGGTGTTTAAATTTAGTATCGAAGGTTTCGGATCAATCGAATCGCTGTCAATTGTTTCGCATTTATTGGGCTTAACTGCATTTAGATTGGAATCGTATGTAATAAGTCACACATACTGACGTTCGCTTGTTTAATAAATTGTTTAGCAATATTTGAAATTCAAAGGCGCTTTTCAGTCGGTTTAAAATTAATTCCGAATGTCAGGAAATAATCAGTATTTGTGCAATTCGAACTAATTGGAACATGGCTATTTAGTTAGTAAACAAATCAGCATTAATTGGAATTGATAAGGGGATCTTAGAGGCCGCGCGAAAAAAATCCTCTGGATGCAAATAGAGGCATCATTGTAACTGTTGACAAGGATAAGAAGATTGTTTTTTAAATTTGTTGTGAAACGCGAGATTGGTAAAACACGCTGGAAACGGGAGTTGTCTGAAAGCGGTTTTCAATGATTTTTATTCGTTTTTCTTTTGGTATTTCTGGAAGACTAATGGCTCTAAAAACAATGTGAGTAGGACAGGGAGACTCCCACAACTGTGCTACAAATGGCGGAAGATTTAAGTTTTTGTTTGGGCGAACTTTCCTAATCTTGGGACAAATACGAAACAAATCGTTTATGACGGTGAAGCATGCGATAAATAGTTCAATTTTATTAACAGTCGACACTTTATTCAAATTGCGACTCGTTTCTTTGGATAATACTTTTTTTATCGCTCGAAGTCCGCACACGCAAGTCCATTATTGTGTCGGGTGTTACATAAATTTGGTTGCACGATGTCTATATTAGCTCGAATTTGAATTTTCTACCTATAAAATGATCCAAAAAGAGCTCACACAAATGGAACGGAATTTGGGAAATATTAAATTTAACAATATCCGAAATTTTTAATAGCCACATGGACATTTCGCATTATTTGAATAGGTTTTAGTTACAAAAAAAATGTGTTTATTGGTCATAAAAAAGCGTTACTATTTTATTTATAAATAACTTTAAATTTAAGCATTAGAAATAAATAATATTTATAGCAATAATTTTGTAAGATCTTCCAATTATATAATTATCAAATAGAAAGTGATATAACCTTAACGTACAATAATGACGATAAAATAAAATCGTAACGTTTCTTTCATGACACCTTGCATTATTCAACAAATTAATTTTATAGTATACAATTGTTGAAAATGATATAAAACGTCGTTAATTACATTCCTAATTTATTATATAAGACTAATAACCTTTTTTATTTTTATTCTCTATATTGTATTATACATCAAAAACAAATTTCTTTATTTATCTTATTTATTAATTGAATGAAACAAACTACTATATATATATCTTTGTGATTAATTAATAAAACAATTTTAAGTAATCTTATTTACTTCATTTTATGTGTTAATATGTTATTTCTCAATGCAATTAATTCACAACTAATTTACTGCTGTTTATGAGGTCAAAATAACCAGTTCAAAGTTGCTCTCATCGTAAAAAATCACATCCATCACATCGAAGTTACCACCATGTCTCGACTACTTTTTTTTGTATATATCTGCATATATCAAACATGTTTATATAACATTATTGCTCGTAGATAATATTTTTTATCTTTAAAATGTTTGCTACCATATATGAAGAAGTTGGACAATCTTAGTCGTTGATTGCGTATTCAAACATACAAAAATAACACGTTAGAAAAAAAACTCAGATAACTTAAAAAACATTGAGTATTCTTTTTATATTCATCAGTTTAAGTATCCATCAAAATATCATTTAACTTTTATAACAGTTTTATTTCAGTTATTTATTTTTTGTTTGTTGTTAGGTTTGCACAAGCTGACATAAATCCAACTTGAATAATTTCAATAAATCTAAGCATTATTTAAAACTGTCAAATGTCACCTGTCAACTGTCATCTGTCAAATGCAAATGAAAAATTGCAAAAAAAAAACGAACAGTTAAACCCACCTGACAAAATGAAGAAAGCTGTGAAGGAGACAATGAGATTAAGCAACAACAGAAAAAAATGCAATAAACATAAATAATAGAGAAACAAAGAAATCAAAAGATTACCAAAAGCTTAACAATGCCCGAAGATGTAAAGTGTGACATTTGGGTGAAAGTTTTCTTTAAAAAAAAATATAAAGATACAAAAAAATGTTTTTTTTTTATTATATATTTGTTTATTTATTGCATGAATAGTTATTTACATTTTGTAATTAAATTAAATGCAGAAGGTAAAATCATACAGGTTTTATTATCCAATTAGAAAGGTCTTTAATAATAAATTGAAAAATGTTATGAAATTATTTAATAATCTTACATATTCAATCCATTCAATTGAACGTTTCACTTCTTATAATTGCTCGCTGTTAAATGTTTCTCTTCAATTTATAGTATAAAAGAATGAATGAAGAAAAGGTAACAAAAAAAAACAAATTTGTTGAATTGTGTATGTTTTGTGATTACATAAACGATGATTACATAAAAGCGAAGCTGCAACGTAAACACCGGAATTCGTACAAATATTTGTGAAAGATAAGGGTATCCGTGTTCGTTCGTAATTATAACGAAAATGAAGATGTTAATTAAGCGGACGCGACAGAAATTGACCCTAATGACAAGTTTGAAGTGATTTCGCATGCACGCGAACCGCGACGGCGACAGCTTTGATCCGCCACAAGTGCTTTACCACTTGCATCTGCAAAATAGACGATTTCGTCTTCAGTAATTGTACCAATTACTGTAGACTCACCACACAAAAATTTACATTTCAACGAATGTACGCACGCCAATCGCTACTCACATATCTTTCAAGTGGACTACAAGCATTATTTATTTTTTTAAAATTATAATCGTGGAATTTATTTCTTTTAGAAAGAGTATTAAAAAAGTACTTAAATGGAACTATACAAATAATACATCTTTTTCTTTATTAATACCGTCGAGTCATCTCTATTATGACTGCACTGTTAATTTAGTAAATTTACACATTTACTAATGAATGACACTAATTAGGTTAAATTTAATAAAAAAAGTTAATAATTAATAGAATATTTTGTTAATGACTTACGTAAACCCGTAGATTGGACAGTATACCAGTAGAATATTTATTAAATATTCACAATTTTATCAAAACTGTACAATTTTTATTACATCTATAATTGAGTAAATATGAATAGTCATGGTTACATAACATATTATATAAAAATATATCGTAAAAGAATAGCTGTAAACTTAGACACATCTGTTTTCATTATTCAATTATTTATCAATTTGTGAAAGGCTATCTATCATTCATCCACTTTCCGCTATACACCTTGCTTAACTATTGTAAGCTGTCAAAACAGGATGGACGCTTTATGAAGTTGAATCGATATGAAACAATTATTTCATTATTTTAATACATATCATATTTTACTACCATGTTATGTTATAAACGTTAGATAATCAGGATGTTTGTAATGATTACTATAATTTTCAGAAGCAACGTCTGGATTAGAGGCGGGGAAGAAGATCAAGATATCAAGTAAGTAATGGATTTGGACGAGATGCATTTTTCTCTTGTACATAATGGTCACCGGTTTCTACAATTCCTACTCCTCCTCCGCAACAAATAAATGCATGTATTCAATCCGTCCCATCGCGCCGAATTGCGCAACGGCTCTCCATCATATTCCTCGTCCCGTATTTGGAACGCAGATGTCAAGTCCATCAAGCCAAGTAATTCCAAACCCATTAATAATCTATCAATTCTAAATTGTTAAACAAACTTCCACGTCCACGTCAGTTAACTGCCAGCCTTCCCGCATTCTTTTCAGACGTATTGTTGAACAACGATTAATAATAATAATAATAATAAGTAAAAGAAGATGAAGAATAATAACAGATTGTTTCTTAATCGCAGCACCGGGTTTAGAAGAGATACCGACGAATCTCTTGAACTTGCTGGACACGAGCTGCGCGAGGAGGAAGATCACGGAAGCGCCGAGAATCGATCACATGGAAAACGTTAAATATTCGAAGAGAAAACGGGCGAAGAAGACGTTCCTAATTGCTACTTACAGCTGTCAGGACGGTTACAGTTTGCTGAATGACAATAGAAAATTGTATTGCGGCAATGGGAAATGGATGGGTCCTTGGCCAATATGCATACCCAACGCAGGTTGGTCCATCATCTTTGAATTTTGAAAATTCCTTTCAATTATTTGTTAACTAACAAAAAACAAACTTTATGCAACCAAAGTTGTTGCAAAATAATCCTAAATTACCTTGGTAACGGTCCTGTCACAATAAAATTGTATGAATATACTTGTACAAGTACTTATCCAAAAATATAATCATAGGTAACTTGTTATATATCGCGTGGTGAGTAACCAATATTTTGAATACGTTTCTTATTCTTCCAATAATTATAGTTATATTCAAGTGAAGAGAAAAGTTACAAAATGTTTTAAGTTTTAAAATGTTTTAATGAAATAGGCAGAGATACAAATCTATTTTGACTTTTGTAAACTTTATTACAATTTATTTTATCTTTAGGACTTGCCTACACCCAAAGCGATGATTCCAATGTAGTAACTACAACAGGATTGAACGAATGTCCTCAAGATTTTGCTAAACGTTGTCAACACGACTGCGTCATGTCCAATGGAAAACCTAAGTGCAACTGTTACAACGGTTTCCAAATGAACAACGGAGTCTGCGAAGGTTCGTGCTTGTTTCAACATAATCCCAAAAAAACACTCAAAATTTCTTCATTTCCAGACATAAACGAATGCTTAACGAACAATGGAAATTGCGCCCACGAATGCACGAATTCACCAGGATCATTCCAATGCACGTGTCCGCCAGGATTCTTCGTTTCCGAATATTCATGTGTTGATATAAACGAATGCACCTTAAGGAACGGACACGGACCGTGCCAAGAGACTTGCGAGAATACCGAAGGTTCTTATAGATGCTCTTGTCAGTTGCCAGGAACTCAGTTGGCTCCGGATTTACACACTTGCGTGGATTTGGACGAATGCCAGCAGGGGACTTCCGGCTGTTCGCACGGCTGCATCAATACACACGGTAACACCTTCTGCACGTGTCCCGAAGGAATGATGCTGGACACGGATTGGAAAACGTGCACAGGTAAGCTTTTCTGATGCAGACTTTCGCTTTCATTTTATTTTTGGCAATCGTGCAGAGCTGGCCTCTTCCGATGAGCCGCACAACGAAGATGAAGATGATTACCAGGAGAAAGGTGAAGACGATGATGATGATGATGATTACGAGGAAACGGCAAATGCTGATGAGTACGATTACGAGGATGAGGAATATATTGATCTGTATCAT
Source organism: Nicrophorus vespilloides (assembly GCF_001412225.1). NCBI lineage: Eukaryota > Metazoa > Arthropoda > Insecta > Coleoptera > Silphidae > Nicrophorus > Nicrophorus vespilloides. Next base: position 59,856 of record NW_017098078.1, read on the forward strand.
CGAGATAACAAAACTGATAATGAGTTGCTAATCAGCGAAGGTCGTGATGAAAATAAAGAGAAATCTATGAAAAAAGATACAATTGATATGGATAATATCATACCAAACACTGGTAATGACTATAACGAAGATGATGAATATGATGATGAAATTTCCGAAAAAGAGACAGAGACTAGCACCAAATCAATTGAAACCATTGAAGTACCAACAGAGATTGATTTAAAAAATGAAGTTACATATGATGAAGACGTTGAAGAAGATAATATATCAAAAACAGACGTTATAACTACTGCAACTTCAATTATTGAAGAAAGCGACAATAATATATCAACTGAATCTACAGAGTCCTCAAGTAATCTAAAAAAAATTGATGGATTGGAAGATACTGATGAAAATGCTAAAAATGATTATGAGGATGAAAACAATACTATTGACAAATCTATAAATTTAACAAGTTTAAATGAAGTAAATAAAACTATTGGAGAGGATTTTGACGAAGAAGAAAATAACACATTGAATAATGAAGTCATATTACACAAAGAAACTAAGAATGATATCAATATAATTCATAAAATTAGTAGTAATGAGGAAAAAGAAGATGATGACGATGATTATGAGTATGAAGAACATACCGAAAACAAAAATAAAACGGTAAAAAATGAAATTATTTTAGGTAAAGAAAATAAAAATTCTACAAGTAATGATATCACTGATAATTATGAATATGAAGAATATTCTGTTGATGAAAATAGTACAAAAAATAATGATTCTGTAATACATAATGAAAATAATTCTTTAAATAAGAAAATTGAAGCTGTAGAAAATGAAGAAAAGGTTGATGATGATGATGATAACGAATACGAGTATGAAGATCATTCCGAAGAGGAAAATGATGATTTAGCAGAAACTAATATTTTAAATAATGAAACAATTATTGCCACAAATAATGTAAATACTACAAGTGATAATGAATATGAGTATGAAGAAAATTTGGAAGAAGAAAATGTTACAGTCAAAAATGAAAACGATATTACGATCAAAAGTAATGTTAACTTAACCGAAAGTGAAGAGGATCTTGGAAGTAATAAAGAAGGTACAACTTTAAAAATTGAGAAGAAGATAATAGTTGATGATGATAGCAATGAAATTGAAAAACCCTTAGATTTTACAACGAATAAAAAAGAAACTGAAAATGAAAGCACGGAAGAAACAAATCCAACTACTGAGAATAATATGAATGAAACTGATATTATTGATTATGACGAAGACGACTACTACGATGAACATATTGAAGATACCGTAACTGAAACAACAACTGAAGCAGATTTGGAAGATATCGAAAAAACTGTTTTGAGGAAGCAAGATGAAGATAATTATGATTATGAGAAAGAAATTTTAAATGAAACGATTAAAGAACATAATAATATAGTCGGTATAAATGAAAGTGAAACAACAACGGAAAGTGTTTCGGAAATAATAACTACAGAACAATCTCAATTACACGAAGATTTTGATAGTGAAGAATATGATTATGATAATGAAAATGAAGTAAATAAAATTGCTGATACTTTAACAACCAAATCACCCAATGAAGATAAGTTTTATGACTCAAACGAAGAGTATGAAGAATATGTAGAGGTAACAACATATAATGCAGTGAACGAGATTGAGAAAGCTGCAGAGAGTGAAATAGAAGATAACTTGGGAGAATATGCTAATGCGACTTCATCTCAAAATGTAACTAATCATCAGCAAACTCTAACTGATAATAAGGAAATTGAAACTACTGAAGGAGTAATTGATGATTATGAAATTGAAGATGATTACAGTGAAGAAATTGAGAAAATAGAAACTACAACGATGAGTATCAAATCAAGTACGGATGCAGATTTGAAAGGAGACGTAAACTACGAAGACTACGATTTGGGAGATTACGAAGATTGCGATATGGGTTTCCAACAAAGCGAAGGCAATAATTGTGTCGGTGAGTTGAAATTAATAAGTAATAAACAAACACGAATGTAGTTATATCACGCACTTTTCACTCCATGTTTCTCTATGTACTTTTTATTTCTCTCACTCTGACCTTGGGATGGCCTTTCTGCTTTGCACGATTACCTAACAAGTTCCAAATTAGTTTGCATGCTTTTAATGTCTGTTAATTATTCTCTAAATTTTCTTGATTAAAGATATTAACGAATGCGAGGATTCGCCTTGTTCCCATGAGTGTGTTAACATTGTTGGGAGCTACAAATGTGCGTGTCCAACGGGTTACCTCATCGGACCAGAGAATCTTCACGAATGCGTCGATGTCAACGAATGCGAATCGAAACCGTGCTCTCATTTATGCGAAAACACTGTTGGAAGTTTCGTTTGTTCATGTCCGGATACTTGGATTCTCAAGAACAATACTTGCGTTCAAGACAATTGTCCTCCGGGTTACAAGATGGAAAACGATGGATGCGAGGATATCAATGAATGTTTAGATGGTGTATGCGATGGTTTGTGCGAGAATACCAATGGATCTTACGAATGCTCTTGTTATGAAGGTTATTACCTTAATGAAACAACTAGGGCATGCGTTGATATCGATGAGTGCATCGATGAATACTCAAATGATTGTGATCAATTGTGCTTGAATACACCTGGAAGTTACAGTTGCGAATGCCAGGAAGGCTTTTCTTTGATCGAAGGCATTTGCACAGATGTAAACGAGTGCTTGGATTTCAATGGGAACTGCACTCATCTTTGCGCTAATCTGGAGGGATCATACCAATGCGCCTGCGATATCGGCTACGTGCTGCAGGAAGATAACAGGACCTGCAAGGAGTTGGATTTATGCACGGATAATAATGGCGGTTGCTCGCACGTTTGTGAGAATTACAATGGGAGCGTTATCTGTGGATGCCCCGATGGTTACGAACTGTACGATAAGGACTGTTTCAAGATAAGCCCTTGCAAGATCAACAACGGCGGCTGCTCGCATTTCTGCGAGCACATAAACAACACCGTCAATTGCCTCTGCCCTGATAATCATAAGTTAATTAACACTAGCTTCTGCGAGATAGATGCTTGCTTTGAAGAAAACGGAGGCTGCTCACACATGTGCGAGAACATCAAAGGTCAAGCTAGTTGCTCCTGTCCAGATGAAACGTATGAACTTAAAGGTAAGATTTGCTACAAGATAAATCTTTGCCTGATCAACAACGGAGGTTGCTCTCACGGATGCCAGTTCAATAACAATGAGGTCGTCTGCGATTGTCCGCCCTACCATGAACTAAATGATAAGCAGTGCAAGAAAATAAACCCTTGCGAAATCGATAATGGCGGTTGCTCCCATCTCTGTGACTTCTTCAACGATCAAATTAATTGCGCTTGTCCCAAAGGCTTCGAGCTGGTTGGTAAAGAATGCGAGAGGTACGACCCGTGCTCAGTGAATAACGGAGGATGCTCCCATGACTGCTTTAACAACAATGGAGATGTGGAATGCCTTTGTCCTATAAGATACGAACTGATCGATGGTAAAAACTGTGCTCCCATTGATCCTTGCGCGGATCGAAACGGTGGATGTTCTCACTATTGCTCAAGCACAACTGGTTTTGCACGTTGCCACTGCCCAGAAGGTTTTCAATTAGTAGATAAAACCTGCGTAAAGATAGATCCATGCAAGTTACTAAACTGCTCGCATTTCTGCATAAACCAGAACGAATACGCGCAATGCTACTGTCCGGATAACTTGCTTTTGGTAAACAATACATGCGTGGATCCGTGTGAAGGCTTTGGTTGCTCGCATTCTTGTAGGAGCGTAAGGGGTGTTCCCTTCTGCGAATGTCCAGATCATTTGATGCTTTCAGATAAAACGTGTATTGATATAGATCCATGTTTAACCAAAAATTGTTCACACGACTGCGTCTTAGTAAATAAACAGGCAGTTTGTAAATGCCCGGATAACTACGAATTGCAAGATTCTATTTGCAAACCCGTAAATCCATGCACGATTAATAATGGAGGATGCAGTCATATTTGCTATAGCTATCGCGGATTTGCAAAGTGTTCCTGTCCAGACGGTTTTGTATCACAAGGAAAGAAGTGCCTGGACGAAAATCCTTGCCGAGCAAACAATGGAAATTGCTCGCACATTTGCACCAACGGTAATGGAGTTAGTACATGTAGCTGCCCAACTGGTTATACTTTACGACCTAACAAAAGAACGTGCAAAGATATTAATGAGTGTTTAATAGAAAACGGTAAATGCTCGCATTATTGTAAAAACACTCCAGGAGGTCGCACTTGCTTATGCCCTAAAGGTTATCAGTTACACGAAGATCAATCTCAATGCACCAAAATATCTTGTTTCTATAACAACGGAGGATGCCAGCAAATTTGTAAGAACTCCTATGGTTCAATCAAGTGTGGTTGCACTGAAGGATTCACGTTGCAAGAAGACAAAAAGTCTTGCAAGAAAGCTCAATTCAGTGAATGTCCACTTAAAATCCCCATCAATGGGAGGATTAAGTGTACAAACCAAAACAACTCTTCCTATGTTCCGGTCAACACTCAATGCCTGGTAACGTGTGACAGAGGATACAAACTTATGGGCGAAAGTATAAGAACTTGCAAGTCTTCGGGAAATTGGGATAGGGACGACGCCTATTGCGTAGGTATGTATGATAAAAATACGATCTGGAAAACAAACTAATCATCATCTACAGGAGTTTCTTGCAAGAAAATGCCACATCCTTTGAATGGAAGATTTATACCGACGAGTTGTACGTCCGGAAAGAATTTCATCGGAGAAAAATGCAAGCTACACTGTCGGATCGGATATAAACCAAACCCGAATATGGAATTGTTTACCTGCTTACCCAACTCACAGTGGACTCCGGACATTGAAGATAATCACATAGTAAATGCTTGCGTTCAAGGTGAAAACGTTTAACCATAAATTTGTATTTAATTAATCTATATTTTTTTAGAATATTATCATGTAGAACCTTCAATTCGTTGTCCAAATGGCGGTTCATTAAATTTTGATCTACCAAAGGGCAAGAATAGCGTAATGGTTCAAATTCCAAAACCGGAATCAAACGTAGATTGGTGGCGGTATATAAGATGCAAATAATATGCTCTAATTGTATTATTCATAAATCATTTTGTAGATTTGTCAAGGCCACTCCGAGCTGGGCTAAACAGTTATACTCAAACCTAGGTCCCGGACGCTTCGAGGTGATATTTAATGCTTATAGCCCCACATTAAACACCTCCTCCAGCTGTCATCTATTGATAAATGTACGAGATACTGAAGCACCTCAAATGACTGGATGTCCTGCCAATATGGAGATCACACTGAGGAAAGATGAAAGGACGAGAACGGTTTATTGGCAGGAACCAATTTTTACGGACAACGTTGGTGTTAAAACCGTGTACAAATCCAAGGAATCTTCGTCGTCTTTAGGTCCAGGTTACCATCACGTTAACTACATTGCTAGTGATAATGCTGGAAACAGGGCCTTCTGCCACTTCACAATTTCCATTAAAGGTATTTTGCTGTATAAGTGCGCATCAGCTATTTTATTTCATATATCATTTGTTTATTTATATAGAATTTGGATACACCTTTAATTATCCTGGCAGATACAGGGCCGTGCTAATTTGTCCGCACGGAATTCAATACATGTCTAACTCTCCTGATAACTATGATGTGAGTAGTTACGATTTTCCAATTAATAAAACCTTGTTTAATATACAAAACAAAAAATCAGGAATAATATAAAATCGTATTTCAGAATTCTATAACAACTAGGAATGGATGTCATTGGAGCCATATAAGGGTGCGGGAGCCTATGGGAAATGCAGCCTATAGATTGCCATCATTCAGAACGCACCATTCCCAGCATGGGTCAAATCACAACAGTCATGCATACAGAGACAAGCTAAAGAGGAACTTGTTCGATTGGAATAAAAATTGTTGCTAGAAGTAGGAAGAACATATTCCTATTAAAACAATGTGTATATTTTTAACAAGAACAAAGGCAATATTTAGTAATACTTGAAACTAATGTATAAGTGAAAATACTTCTGTTATTCAATGTAGACAACCCAGTAATCATTTAAGTAAACTATTAATCATACATTTTTTTAAAATGTGCAAATAACTAATTTGAATTTAATAAACGCATTTACATGGATGATTTTTATTGGTTTATACGGGCGACACGATAGCGGCGAAAGCGCAATCTGTTATACATCGATTGTAACCAATAAAGCTGATGATAAAACAGGTCGTTAATTAGTTTTTTTTTTGAGAGGACCGTCTGCTGCTACCGTGACAAGTTTTTGGTGTCGTATAAGAATTTTGAATGAAAATAATATCCGCTGTGCGGACACAAGTGGTGCGAAGTGCGAATGCAAATTGCGTTCACTTAAATGTGCTAATAGTTTTAACCATTCAGTAACCAACGAAAAGCTATATTTTTAGTGCGTCATTTTGCGCGCGTATCCGTTTCCATGACGATACATTTCTAGGTTAGGAAAATAATAATACCATTTGAAGTGTTTATGGGATGTAAAGGGTTGCTTCATCGTGTGCAGCAGATGAAATGCCTTCGTTTGTGCGTCCCAAAGGCTCGAATCCTAGCAGGAGTCCAGCTGTCACCCCAATGTCTGAAAGACAACAATTGGCGCTTCTGATGCAAATGACTTCTCCAAATACTGATGCTGGCTCCAGGAGTCCATCAAGCGCTAGATCAAGGGACAGAAATGAGAGAGGTGAGACGCCCTTGCACCTGGCTGCAATCAAAGGGGATGTGGAGCAAGTATCCAGGTTGCTGGGACACAGGGCTGATCCAAATGTAGCTGACTTTGCAGGTATTATACTGTACTCAAATGGGGCTCTGGGTTTTCTAACAAGTTTGCTTTGAAGGTTGGACACCTTTGCACGAAGCTTGCAACCATGGTTGGTATGAAGTTGCCTTTCGCTTAGTCCAGGCTGGAGCCAGTGTCAATGCAAAAGGACTGGACAATGAGACACCATTGCACGATGCAGCTATTAATGGACATATGAAGTTGGTGAAGTTGCTTGTGGAAAAGGGTGCTGATGTCCATGCAAAGAACGCCAAGGGCAAAACACCTGTGGATGTAGCCGCTCCTGCTGTTGTATCTCTCCTCAATCCGTCGATGCCTGTAAATGGTGAGTTACTGTTACAAAACCAATTTGCAAAAGTATTTTTAAATTTGTCCTGTACGACATGTTGCCTACATGGAGATTAATTTAAAGATGGCGCCAAGTCTTTGCGAGCAAGTAATGCCAAGCTAATGGAACGTAATTTCCCTGAAACTGTACTATCTGTGGATTAGTGATTATTATCAATTCCGTTTAGAAAGTCGACCGATCTGGATATGTAATATGTACTGTGTATGCAAATAACCCCATGTCCGCAGATTCGGTTCAAGGATATGTTTGCTCAAAATTCTAGTCTTCGGGGTTGATGCTACTTGCAAGAAGGCCGTGGTAGGGATGGCAGCATTAGATTCGCAAATGTGTTTGTGAGAGTGCGAGTTTGTTTTATATATACTATATGTATATACATCTATATACCTATAGTATGTAGATGTACAGACATATATAGTATATATATATTTTGGATGTGTGCGAAGTTGCTGGACGGTTTCTTATTGTTGTTCAGTTTTATTGTAACTTTTTGTTTGTGGGCAATAGCCGATAGTGGTCGTGCAAGTGCACCAACACTGTACAACTTCCGACCGGCTTCTGACCTGAGATGCGACGGGCATCCCAGTTACACAAAGGTATGTCGACGGTTGTAATGGACGATGGCTAAACACACATGAAAGAAAACAAGGAATCTCCGAGTGCTTCGTATCAGTTCCCTCATTGCTACCCATCGCTGTTGTCGCCTACAGTTCTTTCATTTACTTTTATTTTTTATTCTGCGTTGCTTACTGTACATTACACTCTTTGGTGCGTTCTCTTAGTATTTTCTTTATTTATCTAATGGCTCTGCTAGTTATGTATGCATCTTGATTGGCATCCACTCTTATATTTATCTTTATTTTATACATTTTTTTTTTGTTAATTCTATTACGTTCTTTGTCCTATTTATTCTACTCTATTGAATGTTGACAAAGGCTGTATATGTTTACCAATTGCCGTGTTTATTTGTTTAGATATTTACAGTTTATAAACCATAATTGTTAAGAATAAGCTTCATACGTTTATACTTAGTTTTAGTTTTTTATTACATGCAATAATGATATATAACAGTAGTAGAATGCAAATTATGAAAGAATGCAATCAATAGCACATTTTAATTATTATTATTCAAAATGGCGGCGAATAGAACTTAAGTACATATTTGAACATCATAGAAATATTTACGTTTCTGAAGGAAATTTTATTTATTTTATAAAATATAATTTGTTTGGTTGTTAAATTATATTTCCCTTTTTTTAATTTAGATGCATTTTATGTATATTAAGTACTAATGGTGATGTGTATAATTCGAACATTTTTATTGACACTACTGGAATTGGGCCGTGACTCATGAGTACGTCGTATGAATAATTATGGTTTATAAACAGTAAATTTGCATGAATCGATAAACGTGTCGTGTGTAAGTAATAATGTACTGATCGAGTAAATATGTTTTCATTTTAGAATCGAGTGTTTCGTCGCGTTTGCAGCCTCGTTCGAGGGATGAGAAAAAAGTTACAGACGCAAGCAATAAAAAGCAATCCGGCGACGAAACCATGGAGGGACCAAAACCTAATGAAGATGTGTACGAATTCAAGGCGGCTAAAGAGACCGAATCTCCTGATCATGCTAAGTCATCAGTTGACGGTGATCAAGAAAACGTAGAATCTGCCGATCAGCCGCCCGGTTCTAATCAGAATCAAACCGATGATAATAAGAGGAGTTTCAATGAGATGAATGAGCCTCTGGAGGAAACGGATGAAGAGAATAAAAGGAAAAAAAGGAAAGAGGATGTTAATAAAGACAGCAACATCAAGGGAGGAAATCAGCAGAGGACAGCCGCTCAAAATAAAGGGCAGAACAGTAAAGCTGCATCGGGGAACAAAGCGGGAGCCGTGAATGTGAGTAAAACTGCGGATAGAAAGAGTCCTGTGGATAGTCCGAAACCGGCGAATGCTAGTAGCGATGCCGAATTGGAGGATGGGAAAACTGATCTGAAGGTTCCACCGTTAAAGATTGTAATTCCGCAAAGTACAGCCAGTGAGCAGGAATCAGGGCAGAGCAGGAATGGAAAAAGCAGTTCTCAGAGATCACATCAAGCTTTGCCGTACGTCGTACCTAGCAACAGCGAAGGAGAGAAAGAAGGAAACAGCGGCAACAACAGCCCCACGGACGCCGGCGGCAACAAAGAGGACAAAAAAGAAGGGAACGTCGGTAATGGAGGAGATGACCAGGTAGAAAGATTCAGCATAACATGTTAACAGTTATATAATAAGTAACCTTTTCTTGTAGCGAACAAGTGGTCATCATCAACGAGTGTTGCGCAGCTCGCATCGTTCCGGTACGCAGGGGAGTGCAGACAGAAGCAGCAACAATTCCAGTCCGCAGTTGCAACGATCCCATTCCCCATCACCTTCCGCATCCCCTGCAGCAACTTCAACAGCCAGTGCTACCAACGTGAATAATGATTTACCGGTTACCAATAGTGGTGCGCAGTCAGGTTCTTCAGCTACTTCTGCAAAATCCTCTGACATACAGCAACCCTCTGCTAACAGCGACACGGAACCTTCAACTTCTTCAGGCGGTTCGTCGTCAACAACGGCGGCTTCAACCCCCGCTCCAGTTGAACTGCATCCTCGAAAAAGGAAGATGAGACCCAACAAAGATGCCTCCATAGTAGCCCAAAGTCATGACCCCCCAGAACAACCCGCAATATCCGAAGTACATCCCCATGAACAACCCATCACAAATTGCTACCAATTATTTCTGAACATTCGTACACAGGTAATTATTATCTATACATAATTACTGTGAGCAGCCAACTGACATTTTATTAATTGCAGATTGCTAGAAGGAGGAAGGGTCTATTTCCTGTGCAGCCTAAGCCGCCCCAGGGATTTAAGGATTATTTAATGAATCGCTGCACTTACGTTTTAGCTGGTACCTCGCCGACATCTCCGAACATAACGTACCCTATTAGTCTCCAAGCTCAGTTAAAAGATCTTTTTGGTGAGCAGGAGAAAGAAAGATACAAACTACGAATGCAGCACGTAATCGAGAAGGAAAAGTTAGTGCTAAGTGTGGAGCAGGAGATTCTGCGGGTGCACGGACGAGCCGCCAGAGCTCTGGCTAATCAAGCACTGCCGTTTTCTGTCTGCACCATTTTGAAGGACGAAGAAGTTTATAATTTGATTACTCCAGAGCAGGAAGAGAAAGATCGTAATGCTAGATCACGTTATAACGGACGGCTTTTCCTTAGTTGGTTACAAGATGTTGATGACAAATGGGAGAAGATTAAAGAACATATGTTGTTAAGACATCACAACGAAGCTGAATCGTTGTACGCAGTACAGAAGATGGATTGGGAATGGAAAATGAAGGAGCTATCATTATGCGACGCGAAAACAGTACCCAAGATTGAAGAAACGCACGTTCCGATGGTGCACGTTAGCGACGATTTTGATCTCTTACCTGCTTAAATGGTGTTTAACTTTATACATACTGAATATGTATATAACAATAAGAAAGAAAGTGATATAGTCTAATATAATGTATATTGTAAACAAATTTATATAAATGTATTAAAGCTTCTTGATATGTGTATATTTCAAGATAATAGATAGATATTTCTATTTAAATTTAAAAAATGTCTTATTGGTTAATCCCTATTCATCTATTTCAAGTCCTTTAGTAAAATTTAACTTTCTTATCGAAACCATAATTGAAAATGTATAAATAAAATGTAGATTTGTTACAATGATTCATAATAATAATATTTATTGCAACAATAATAAAAATAATAAGTCAAGTGCTTCAAAGGGATATTGACCATAATCATAAGTTTTTCTACTTCATTATATAAACATCAAATCTATTGTAAAAAACCAGGAAGCACTTATCACCAATTATCTCAAGGTCGGTGAGATTGATATATATTAAATACGTACATACAAGTGGTATTTAAATATTTGAGTCTAATATAAAGTCGAGGAAATTAATAAAAAAAAGTATACAATAAAAAAATTGTGTAATGTAAAAAAATACACAAAAAGACGGAGCAAACACCAGCAGGAATATAATGGTTATATTAAAAAAGATGTATTAATGGAGTATTAGGGAACGAATTCAAAAGTAACGGTAGAAATAGTTCGGTTTAACATAACTCCATGTTTTCTTTCATATATAACAATACATTTGATGGTGCGTGTGACTGGCGTGATGAATTCAAGGTTGTGAAGAGGCTTTAAAAGGATTTCTTATAAATGTATGTACAACAATAGTTATTTAGAATGGAACAAACAGGATCAGGAATTGTGGAACTTAAGCAAATAAAATGGTTGAATATGGAGTATTATAAGATACATACACAAATAATCTGATCAAGAAAATACATGTATTGTTTATTGTGAATCTGCTTAGGCAATTAATAAAGTCTAAAATTATAAGTAAAAGTATACGTTCATAGAACGAAATAAAAGATTGTGTAAACTGGAGAACAGATTGATTTATGAATAAATAAAAGCTAGTTCGAAAAGTTATGCGCGAGTTGCAGGTAATAGGCCCCATCTATGGTTAGACTCTAATATTTCTAATCAGATTTGTAGATTTAGTTGCCTAATATAAGGCATGCAAATTATTTTCTAATAATTGCGGAAGCGAAAAAATTGCAGTTAAAATTCGATGCTGCATTTTCAGAGATATACTGGTCAATTGGACAGTGACGAAATAGTGTCGCCTGTTCCATTGATGAATGGGTATGTAGAGGACTTCTTGTTACTGCTTTTCGGTGTTGTAAGACTATTAAAAAGGGGTGAGTATTGCGAAGAATTGATGGTTGGATGCAGAAATGGTGGAGTGAAAATTTCAAATTTGGTGGGTGTCATGCGCATTATGGGGCACGCCGCCCCGTGCATCGGACATGTTTGCATTCGACATCCGGCAGTCGTTGTTCCCCTTATGGAGGTAGCGTCGCGGCGAAGATCTACTACTAACGAGACGCGCATCCCGTCCTCGCGAAACCACCGAACCATCTTGGAAAAAACCGCGTCCAGTTGGCCATATTTCGGCAGATGGAGACCCCAAACTCGGAAGGTGTCGTCCTACCGGACATTTCCGAAGCCGAACACCTTGCGAACGAGCACGATGGCGGCGAGAACGGCGGCGACAACTCGGTGGACAATAAGGACCACATCACCGTCCAAACCGTAAGACATGGAGGAGTTCCTGTCACGTTACCCGTGGGTTCCCTCATCACGTCCACCTTCAACGTCATCTCCTCGGATCAGCTGCCTCACTTTAAGCCCATGCTCTGTGTAGACAATAATGGCTACATAGCGACTGATGGCTCCGGCGGAGAGCTTAAGACGATTGTCCTCCAGGAGGAGGTATCCTCCGGCAATACCCCAGTAGCCGTCTCCGCAGTTAACATAGGCTCTTGGAGTGAGTCAGCCAGTCTACCTGTGCTACCCATCCGATGCAAAACCACATCAGCTGAGTTGCATAAGAACAGATTTGGATCAGGGGGCAGAGGTAGATGCATCAAACTTGGAACTGCTTGGTACACGCCTAGCGAGTTTGAGGCGCTCTGTGGGAGGGCTTCTAGTAAGGACTGGAAGAGAAGCATCCGATTTGGAGGTAGAAGTCTCCAGACACTTATTGATGAGGGTATAATACTTCCCCATGCAACAAGTTGCACATGTGCAGCTTGCTGCGATGATGAAACAGCCACAGGCCCAGTCAGACTATTTACACCATACAAAAGGAAACGAAGAAAAGAAAATGAAGGTAATTATACTTACCAACACAATTATATTTCACATATCAACACATATAGAAGTTTTCATATTATGTATATCTAATTTGAGACCTACAGCATTTCAAACAAAAAAACAATAACATAACAACACTTTATATAACTTTCAGCATACTTAGATTTTTCAAATATACAAAAGTTCCATTACAAAACATATATTTCTTAGCTATTACTCATTTCCTCAATTTGATAATCTAAACCATGACTTCATATATAAATAAATGCTTCTTGCATATAATAGACAAGATTTCCTATAACATAAAATATGTATTATGAAAAATGTGTTTTAGCACTCTTTATGTACAGAAGGAGAATATTGTGTATTGTCAGCAAATAACTTTAATAACAGTAAACCTGTTCTGACATTAAAAAGCATAAAGTACATACTAAGCAAGAATATTAAAGTTTATTTTGAAATTTAGTAAAAATCTTTTTATTATATCTAATTTAAAAACTCATTACTTAAGTAAATGTGTGATAAGTATTTTTAATCACACAAATTGTTATCTTGACTAATTTGCAATGTATGATTCATATTTAATTGTTTATTTAACAAATTTGTAAATAGGATATAAAAATTCTCGTATTTTCAGGATCAAATAAAAAACGGGAACACAGCGGGGATGATAGCGAAGATGGTCATCCTTCCAAGGAGGAGGCATGGCAGAATCTCGCTGAAGGATTGGACAGCAGTGAATACCACTTGATGGAACCAGTTGGTAACTCTGACCCGACGGCGATTTTAAAAAGATTGGAAGAAATATCGAATGCGATCGGACGTTTATCAAGTGAATTCAAGCGAGGCGTTGAGGAAGTCAAAGAAGTGATCAGTCGACAAACCGAGAAATTTCAAAGGGAGAAGGATTCCGCAGTGCTCGCTGCGAGGGTCGAAGCACAAGTTGCAGCCCTTCAGCCCGAATCCAATGATAATACTTTACAACCCTCCATGGACAATGAGCAACAGAAGAAGGTTTTTATAGTTTTACAAATTAACGTACATATCAAATTAATTGATCTTTTTTTCACAGTGCGCAAATTGTAATAGGGAAGCGCTGGCCGAGTGTTCCTTGTGCCGAAGGACTCCATATTGTTCGACGTTTTGTCAGAGAAAGGACTGGGGTTCCCACCAAGTGGAATGCGTTAGAGGTGTTGCCAATGATACGCAGCAACAGTCTATTATGCTCATCGTCGAAAGCTCTGAGCAACAATAAATATATAGAATTAATTTTATATGTATAAATACGATATACCATATATATATATACTGTTTTTATTTTAAGAATTTCTCTCTTCGACAATTATCATTTTTACTGTTTTGTTTTAATTTGAAGAAAAAAAATGCAGCTTTGTATTAGTACTTAAGTTCTTACATATATATATATTTTTAATTTCATTCTTAAATAGTTTTATACGAACTAAGTATTGCTGTTTAAAATTGTTATCAGCAAAATTGTGATACAATTAAGATATAAATACAAAACAAATTGTTATAAATTAATAGCATGCGCACAACAAGAATATTCATGTTATTATTCCTGGTTTTCTTTTATTACAGTCGGTATGTATATAGGGTTACGAATGGCAACATTTCTAATTGAAGGTTGATTAACTCTTCGTAACTTATTTTTTTTTAATATTTATATTTTATAAATTTTTGTTATTGTTGCTCTTCTAAATTCGACGAGTTTTTATTTTCTGGTAATTCATTATATCACCATAATAATAAACTATATATTTTGATTAATTGCAAAGTTTATGTTTTATTTTTTAATTATTGAGACAATTTTTTACAATCTAAATACGCACACAAAGTACATAAGTATTTGTATAATGAAGTACAAAGTATTTTTTATATAATGGAATGGGTCAATATTTAGTTTGCTATTACTTTGAAATAGAACTGGTTGATGGCAGATAATATATTCACCAAAGGGACGCCCTCAAACAAATGCTTGCAAATGCTATGTTTGGTTGCCTAAATAAATATAATAATTTTGATATCAATAGATGGAGCGTTGTTACGCATCATATTGCGTCTTCTGCATTAAGGAAACGGAGACTAATAACTTTGTAGAAATAACAATAGATGAAGATTTACAAAAATTAAACTTTCGACACACGGAAAACAAATAAGGCTTTGATTACTATTGTTTATTGAATGAATTATTATCAAAGTACAATTCAATTGAGATATAATACAGGAAATTTCAAAGGTATATCAATGGACGGTTATTGTATTTAAATATTCTAATGATTATGATATTGTGTATGAATACATTTACAATTAAAATGTTGCGTAGAAATCTGAAGAAATTTTAATTCATTTCAATATAATTGAATACAAATAAAAAAATTGGTGAATTTTGGTCAGTTTGCAGAAAATCCTCTTAACAAATGTTTGTATATTATAGATATAAAAAATAGGGCATAATTTAGGTAATAAACTAAAAATATGGTGGTGCGTCAGTTCATCATGAAAATCTTGATATGAATGAAGGAATCTTATCAAAATTCTAAGAACACTCTGTTAAATACTCGTGAATTTATCGCGTAACACAAATTGCCCTCTTCATCTAAAGAAATTGAGATTATTTCTATAATTTAATTTAATTCATTGAATTCAAACGAATTAATTGAATTCTGGATTAGTAATTGAAGGAATTACATAATTTGTGTTAAAAAAACGCAATTTTTCAAAAACGACCATTTTCTGAATATCATACGATAAGCATCAGTTCAAATCATGATGTAAACAATTCGAGGATTAACACTAAATCCTTCGATATCTCAGATACCAAAGTATAAATAGCGTATTAGAAATCAACTAAAAAATCCAATACATCTTTTATTTGCAATGGAATTAAAAGCGTTATAGAATTAATTCGATTGCTCGTTGATAAAGTTTTCCTACATTTTGTAAATCCGAGATTTGATTTTTTTATTGATGATAAGCTGTAATTCGTGGAATTAAATATTTGCAATGTATGGGAAATTTAAATAAATTATTAATCTGATTGTTTTCCTATCGACAGATAACAGTTTAATCTGCGGTAGCCAACATCACCTATATAAAACCATCCAACTGGTTTACGATTGTTTTAATTGATATTTGCGTATAGTGTAATGTAAGTCATTATTGTTGATCTTAATAATAATAATAATTCGAAAGTGTTTTGATTATTGTCTTTTCTTTTGTATTTTATAGATGAAATTTGCATTAGTTCTTTTGGGCCTTGCGGCCCTGGCTACGGCCGACGCGGCCAGTTGCGATCCTACAAAGTGCGTACTTCCGGATTGCAGGTGTCCGGGAACTGATATTCCCGGTGGCATGGACATCCAAAACATTCCTCAGGTAAATCAAAATCTATTGACGATAATCTTTAATCTTGTGAAATTTAATTTAGATGGTGTACTTCACCTTCGACGATGCCATCACCGCAGAGAACTTTGGAAAATACGAATCCTCCTTCTTCCACAGGAAGAACCCGGACGGATGCCCGATGTCCGCGACATACTTTGTTTCTCACGAATACACCGATTACAGCAAGGTTTGGCGATTCCGTCGCATGTTTGATTGTTATCAGCGAGAATAACAGCTTTATTTTTAACTAAGCTCCATCAATTGCACGCTCACGGACATGAGATTGCGTTGCACTCCATCACTCACACTTCGATGTCCGATTATTGGCGCAATCTTCCGGTTGAGGAGCACTTGAAAGAGTTCGGAGGCGAGAAGGTATTGATCAGCAAGTTCGGAAACATCCCCGAAGAGGACATCAAGGGCTTGCGTCTTCCGCTCTTGCAATTATCCGGTAATTTATGGATTGTGTAACATTGCAAAACATGGTTTTAACATTCCATTTTGTAGGAAACAACTCGTTCATCGCTGCTAATCAAATTGGTCTCAGTTATGATTGTTCTTGGCCTTCGAGGCAATTCGTCGAACCCGGTTTGTGGCCATATACCTTAGATTCTGGAGCTACTCACGATTGTCCTCTGGGTGATTGTCCAACCAATCTGCAGCTTCCTGGCTTCTGGGTCTCCCCGATGGTCATGTGGTTCGATGACATCAATGTCAGTTGCTCCATGGTCGATGCCTGCACTAATATGTTAGAAATATTCTGAAACATAAACAACCAATTTGTTATATTTATCAATAATTTCAGTCCTGACGATGTCGACGGTATTTTCAAGTTCATGTTGAGGAATTTCGAGTTGCAGTACAAAGGAAACAAGTCTCCATTCGGTGTTTACATGCACGCCGCTTGGTTCGGACAAAGGGCGAACGCTTTCGAAGCTTTCAACAAATTCTTAGATCATCTCGAGTCCTTGGACGATGTCTATGTGGTAATTCAATGAGAATTAAACGTAAAATGAACAATTCGCTACTTTGTTGCATGTTTTCAGACCAGCGTTGGTAGAGGATTGAATTGGGTGAAGAATCCAAAGAATCTTCAAAATCTGGACGACGTCTGGTCCAAGTGCCAACATACCTATGAGCCAGTTTGCAATTCGCAGGTTTGCAAATTGTTCAAAGGTGTAGAGGAGAGGTACATGACTGTTTGTGGTGAATGCCCCAACGAGTATCCTTGGTTGGAAAATCCCTTGGGAGATTAATCAAAAATGATATATTTTATTTAGTAAACAATTAGTATACTTAATGTAATAATACACGCACATATAGTAGACATAATAACAATAAATACTGAGAAATTTTCATTTTAATTGAATCCTTTACTTTTTATCATATCCACAATGTTTACATAAGATGTTTTATATGTTTGTTGAAGCTTACATGATTTATTATTTCTGAGAAAAAATAGCTTATAGAATCTCATGTATTACAATGTGAAAATAGTTTTGTTAAGTTTAAAATTTGTTCAAGACTAAGTGAATTATGTATACTAACATAGCGTAGTGGTTGATTGTACTAAAGTACAAAAATATCTACGACATTTACTTAAAAAAAGACTTTAATTGTATACAGTATACAAAATTAATCAATTCGAATTAAATTAAGTTTAAAACATTTAAAGTAAGAACTTGAGTTTAAATGTTCATATCAAGTTTGAATAAAAAGACACTTCAGTCTAATGAAAATGTTAGAAGTTTTATGTGGTTATTATGAATAAAAAATTAGTGGAAACTTAATGCAAGATAATACAATTGTACAAAAATAGTGGAAAACAATTTACAAAGTAAGATTTGCCAAAAAATGTGGAACGCTTCACGATTTTGCGTGTCATCCTTGCGCAGGGGCCATGCTAATCTTCTCTGTATCGTTCCAATTTTAGTATATGTATTGCCGAAGCAAGTACAAGGTTATATCCGTAGACTATATACTTAACTGGTTTACCTTCTTACATTGAAGAAGTAGAGCTTATAAATGTATCAACTTATATTTATTTATTATAAAGTTAATTATGATATTCTTCTACAAATTTATTAATAATATATTATTTACAATAAATATATAATTAATTATTGTTATATTTTAAATATACTATTAAAATTATAAATTATTATATTTTTTTAAGAAGTTATGCAACCAACTACTAAGCTATAGTTGAAAGGTAGACTAAGTCGGAGTTAGGTTGCTATTGGATAACACAACTTATTTCTTATTTTGAAGAAATTATTTAAATACTGCAGCTCTTTTATTTGTTATAAATAATAACATATGATTATTCAAAATTATAAAATTAAAATTTATGCAATAGATAAAGCTTCTTCGTTATATAAATATTTAAGTAGGTCATTTATATATGAAATAAGTAAATGGATTGCAATTATTTTATTGATAAAATTTGTGTTAACAATGTTGTTAACTCTAAGAGACACCATTGATTATTATATTTATAAAATATACACAAGCGTAGACGATTATTATAAGTTTAAAGTACAAAAAAAATCGATAACCACCCAAAATTATACGTGTAAAAGATAATATTGTTTGAAACATTTAGAGGTTGGCTTGGGGTAACCTCTGGGCTTTGATGCCTGCACTGAGTTTGTTTCCGAAAGTTTCATCGACTTGGGCAAAGTTCTTGATGACGCGATCCTGGATAAAATCGCTTGCATCCTTCAGGTGTCCGACGATGTTGGAAGCCAACCTGTCCCTCTCCGCTTGGTTCAAAGTCTTCTGGTAGAAGGCGCGAGCTTGCGAGAAGTTATCTTCATGACCGCTGTCGTAACGAAGCGCTTCACCGCTGACTGCGAACGGAGGATTGAGAGACTTGGCCCTTGGGCAGTTCGTGGGACCGTCGAAACTGTTGGGATGGTAGTTGGGAGCGCCTCCTTGGTTGACCATGCATTGGGGACCGTCGCGCTGGTAGTTACGTACACTGAATGGACAGTTTACGGGGATTTGAAGGTAGTTGGCGCCGAGACGGTGCCTGTGGGTGTCTCCGTATGAGAAGAGACGACCGAGCAACATCTTATCGGGAGATGGTTCGATTCCAGGAACCATATGAGCTGGACTGAAAGCGATTTGTTCTACTTCCGAGAAGTAGTTCTCTGGGTTGCGATTCAACGTGATCCTTCCGACTGGGATTAGCGGGTATTCAGAATGTGGCCAGATTTTGGTCAGATCGAACGGATTGAATTTGCATGACGCAGCTTGTTCCATGCTCATGACTTGGATGGAGAATGTCCACGATGGATACTGGCCGTTGGCGATGGCATTGTAAAGATCGCGCAGCGAGTAGTCTGGATCAGAACCGGACAATGCATCGGCTCTCTTCACGTCCAAATTCTTGATCTTTTGGTCGGTTTTGTAGTGGAACTTGCAGTACACCGGCTTTCCTTCCGCGTTGATCAGCTTAAAGGTGTGGGAACCGTAGCCGTTCATGTGTCTGTAACCATCTGGAATACCGCGATCGGAGAAGAGGAACATGACTTGATGGGTGGTTTCAGGTCGCAGCGAGATGAAATCCCAGAACATATTGGGGTCCTTGCAGTGGGTCGCAGGGTTCCTCTTTTGAGTGTGGATGAAACTGGGGAAAAGGATGGGATCCCTGATGAAGAAGATTGGCGTGTTGTTGCCAACCAAATCCCAGATACCCTCATCGGTGTAGAATTTCACGGCGAAACCGCGAGGATCGCGCACGGTGTCCGCGGATCCGGATTCACCGCCGACGGTCGAGAATCTCACGGCTACTGGTGTCTTCTTGCCGATACCTCCGAAGACTTTGGCGGCGCAGTATTTGCTGATGTCGTGGGTGACCTCGAAGTGACCGAAGGCGCCAGCACCTTTAGCATGGACCACACGCTCTGGGATACGTTCTCTGTCGAAATGAGCTATTTCTTCGATGAAGGCAACATCCTGGAGGAGCAGAGGTCCTCTGGGTCCCACAGACATGGTAGCATCCTTGGTGATGAGTGGGACACCATGACCAGTTGTTGCAACACCGTCATTCTAAAATGTATTATAGAATATATAAGTTTTACTTTTCTAACAAATGTACAAAATATTCACAACTACATTAGACAATCACATGTCCTTGAACAAACAAAATAGTTTATACCGTATTTATAAATACTTGAGAATGAATATCTAGATATTCACGTTTTTTAATTGTTTACCGAAACATTAATAGATTGTTTTTACTTAAAATAAGTAATTGAATGTTGAAATGTCAATTCTAAATAAATTTATTTGCAAAAAGTGGTTATAATAGTATCTAAGTGACATTAATTTTAATCTTAAACCAAACAAATAAAAAGTTATTTAGTATGACTAAATATGACTAGAACATAATAACTTAAAAACCATGAAATGTGGAAGACATCAATTCAAAACTGATGAAACCAAAAACTGGTCTGCGACGGATCGCAACGCAATAATACAAAATGTATATGATTTTAAACTTGGCTGATTGAAAGTCGTGCTTGTGCAATTCCTCTATACATTTTGCATGAGCTGTCTGAATATCTACAATATATCTATTAGGCACACCAAGCACGCAACATCAAAGTGCACATTCATTTTATTATAAACAAACACAAGATAATAACGAGTGTTCAAACCACAACTAATAAATTAGTCTGTTTTTGTATTTACCTATTTTGTCAGTAATATTTTATTTAGTTGTATAATTATAAATATAATTTATTTTTGAATAATTTAATCAGTTTGTCCAGTCTGAATGATGGAAGGTAACTTACGGAAACATTAAAATTTAATTGCTAAAATTAAAAATGTTGTTACTAATTTGCAGCATGATCAAAACATAATTTGTTTTAATAATTAAATTTATAGGTTTACACACATAATCAAACGATAAACGAATTAATATAAACTTATCTAGTTAAGAAAATCGTGTCCTTACATTATTATACCTTAAATTTCTTAATTAACTCAACAGTTAAATTTTCAATTATTATTAATAAACATAAAAAATAAGATATAAATTCTTAATTAACAGTAATTTTTCTTCGTGCATCATTAATAATGCACATCCATTTATCTGAAATCGTGCGTCGAGAATTGAAAACTCGTTTCCGTAAATAGATTCTAAATGTAACAAATTCATGCGAGAGAAGCATCGTCGGATTTTGTACTGCGCAATAAAACTTGCATAATATTCAACAGGAGAAATTATTAAGTAATTGGGAAACACAAAATAGTCCAATTACAAGTGCATTGGACGTAATGATAGATGAGTTTGTTTACAATCCACAATTCCATTCAACTCTGATAATGCATTAAAAAGTTATTGATTCTCAATCTGTTTTCTATAATACTTAGAAATGTATAAAGTATCACTGTAAATTGATGATAAATGTTGAATTAAAGTAATATACACTATAATTATCTGTTTATTTACGAATATAAAGTGGGAAACAGTCTGCATCAATAATAAAATTGTAAATAAAATAAAAATCGCATTTTATGAAATTTCATATGATTTTTATAGTTTGCGAAATGAAACTAAAACAATTGACGCAAATGCGTTCGTATTACGTGGAATTACCGATGCGCTTTATAAATAACAAGCTTATTATAATGTTTTACGTAATATCGCTGCGATAATTTCAAAATTTATTTGTAGCTATTTTTAGCAACAAGACTTTGAACATTGATTGTCTTCACGATATTTTTTTTATGATATGTATTTAAATCGTCTTGAACTCTCATAACAAGAACTTGACAACAGATTATGTTATAGACCAGCGTTTCTCAACTTTGCGCGACGCAACTTGTTAGTTTGTAGTTGTACTGCGATCGAATTGTTTATTACAATTTTTCTTGACGTTCTGACGCATCGTGACAAATGTCTAACAATCATAGGTTGAGAAACGCAATTATTGAAATTCATAAACCTAAAGTTTTCAAAAAGCTAAAAACTTTGAACTGAATCAAACTTTAACTATGTTAAATTAGAATACATTTGTAAGGAATGCACAATTTGATTATTACATGGTAAATACTTATATATTTCAATGATATTTTATAATCTACAAACATAATTACATCAATGATTTGTATGCAATACAAAAATATGATTATTTGGAAGAAAGTAAACATTTAGGTTACCAAGGTTACAATAACAAAACATATTATTTAATGTCAGAAATATTAATAAAAACAATATTGAATCAACTGAGTAATCTATAGATACAATTATAGTAAAAGTATGGAGATTAAAGCTAATGGGAATTCATACATCAAAACCCTTTTAACTGATTACTGTAAAATACATATTATATGCATTAATAAAGGCTTTCATTTCGATTGGATTGTTGTTATGATTATTGTAATGAGATGCATTAATTTTCGATTAATTAACTTTATCGTTTCACTTTCGCTAAACAACGAATATCGGACTAACATTATCAGTAAAAACGTCAATTGGTAGATAAAAGCAGACGTGTTGAAATTTAGTTTTTTTCCTCGAAAACCGCGTTTTTACTAACAATATTTTCACTTACGTAATAATTTAATATTTAAATACAATATATAAACTATACGAAGAATTTAAATCAATCCAGTTAGATTAATTTGCATAATGCTCTCGTAAATACATGACTTGTGTTGCAATAATATTAACATATTTATGTAGGATCATTGAGGCTATTCAGATCAGAATTAAGATATAATTTTAACTAAATTCTAATCTGAATGTTCCGAACATTAAAATTATAAGAGATTTTCAAGAAATTTCTAAAATTTTTAACTTTCTATTGATAATTGCATTTTGATAAAACGAAATGTTTTGAATGCTTAACATTTTTTACTTTCAAATTTGATTGGATTCAAATAAGAATTCTTATTTCATTCGTATAATCTAGTTTTGTTTTCAAATATGCCGTGCATAAAGTTCCAATATTTCAATTTCAAATATTTTAGCCAACTGCATTCTATTCAAAAACATATTTTTTGTAACTTCTATATTAAAATATTCGATATTGTATTAAAATGAATTGGTTATAATATAATTTTACATGACATGCATTAAATTAAAGATATTTTGATTTAAAAAATGTTATTATAAATGTATTGAATGAAACTGGAACGCACAAGCTACATAATTATTGCATAATAAGTCTCTGCTTGAATGCAGCAATAAGAGGTCACGAATACATTGTTTTGTGCGATTGCAAAAGACATCGAGAGCATTGGACTCTTGATGACAGTGTGTTACGAGACACGAACCGGTATTTTCTGCACATTCGTTGTTGCACCGACAGAAAGCAAATAAATGGCAACCAGCAATATTCGTTCATGTAATTTCATTTTCCCATCAAATCATTATCATAGATAAATCTTTTAAAAAACGTTTCGAGCCGAATCTAGATCACGATAAGTACACTTTCTAATGGAAATATTGGCCAAACCCAACAGATTCGTTAGGTGAAAAGTTAATAGAAAACTGTTGATTTGTTTTTTGCGTGACCCGAATAGATCAAATGAATATTTAAAAACAGTATGCGCCGGTTACATTGTGCGAAGAATAAGAAAATGCATATTAATGAATGATAAATGACTATGCAACTTGGGTTGTTTTTCGCATCCGAATAATAGGGAAAATCAGCTAATTGTATGTAATTACATAAAATTGGTTCTAATTGCGTGCATGGTACACTGCGACAAGTGCCACGAAAGGATGTTATCGATATTTATCAACGCCAATATGTTTTATAATCACTTGAACTTTTATCGCAACTTATATTTTTTTTTCTCTTTCCATGTAATTAAAATTATATTTATTGTACCATGAGTACGCAACTATCAAGTGTTTGTATTACGAAACTGCTGAGAGAAGACTGTAACCTAGAAAGCTGTTAATGATTAACTTAATTACCTTCTTCTGTTCTTTATAGTTTTGGAGTTGACTGGCAACTTTATCGGTCGATGCCATATTTGTTGTTTTTGTTGTCGACGACGTCGATAGAGGATAAGCACTTCGATCGAATTTCAACAGTGAAATGTCGAGCGGCCACAGCTCCAACAATATTTTGTTATTCAAGCTCCGCTTCCTGCGCTTGCGTAAGATGAACATCGACAACAAGTTGCTAATGTTCCATCGCATTTCTGATATTCGAATTTGATTTGTTCTAGCAACTTCTCCAATTCAATCATTCGCATGATTGTCAATGTGCATCATCATTAATGACATTTAAATTGAAACAGTATTCAAACTACATTAGTTTATGTAATATCTTATACATTACTCTACTTCAGCGGTTTCCAAACTTTATACTACTACGCCTCCCCGAAATTTTTTTTTACGCGCCTCCCTTACCTTTTACTGTTTTAATAGATTAAATAATATAGACACGTTTTATTTATTATGGTATAGAAATTATTTTTTTAAAATTGTTTGGCGTCTCCCCTGACAAGAGTCCGCGCCTCCCAGTTTGGAAACCGCTGCTCTACTTGATATTCAAAATAAATGTATATAAATCTAATAAGAAACATTACATCTAAGTAATCTCCTATTTGAAATGAAGATACCAATGTTTTTCTTGTATCATTTGAATTGTATAAATATTTTCATAACTTAAAAATATATTTTGAGTTAAAATATCCTTAAAATCTTTATATAGTTTCAAGAGATAAAATTAAATAGTATACAACCAAATATACACAAAGTTTAAATATAATTCGTATATTATTACTACAACATTAATAACAAACTAAAGCTAACTTATTTCTTGGTAACTTCGTCTGGTGGAGCCGTGTACAACTTGAAATCCATGGGTTTATCGTAACCCATGATTTTCGCGTAATGTGTAGGGTCATCGAAGGCTGAGGCTTCTAAAAACAGCGCCTTCTTCTTAGCGAACAACGTCGTGAACATGCCAGGAACGTCAGGTACGTACACATCATCTGGCTTAAACTCCAGTTTCTTCTCCATGCAAAGAACATTGTAGGTAGTTGCTATATAACTTCCATTGACTCTATCATAATCTAGCTTAATAACGTATTTTTTTGTGACAAAGTGCAACAGTATGGGCGTTGCAAAGGTGAAGAAACCAACAAATGAGCATCCCACTACTAATAGAGGCACACTTTGCAGTTTGGAAAGCTCCAAGTAAATGATTGGTTGAGCTGCTAAACCAGCAACACTGGTCATCAATGAGAATATCTGGAACAACGTTATTATTATAATCTGATTGGAATTGCTGTTGGTGTTCTAATTACCTTAACATTTTTGATTTGGCGACTGAGATTACCAAAATAAACCTGCAGTTTGTTGTCTGTGTTGGTTTTGTCTGAACAATGCCTCACCAGAGTTTGCGATCCTAGGCTTGATAACTTTATCGTGTTGCTGAATTGTTTTTGGGTATTTAAGTGTTTTAATAACACTCGGGACACCGTTCGTAAAGACATGTTGAGGAATTATGTGATTCTTTTTCTACCTAACCTCAACTCTCTGACAGTTGTTCTTAGGCTACCAACTTTACAGCAATTGTTTTGTTACTCTTAAAATACATGCATGTAGTTAATTATACCAATTGCATTGTTTTTAAAAAAATTTAGACATTTAAATTTAAGAGATATTAATATTAAATAGACACATTTTTTAAGTATTAAAATGTTTCTTGAAATTGGTTTGGTTACTGATTTATTCAGTTTAAGAATAATCCAAGATTTGTACATATTATTATTATTTGGTTATTGGTATTGTTTTAAAATTGGTACATTGTTTGTACTGTTGCCTAAACTGCATCAAATTACAGTTGACAGGATTGAGGTTATGGATAGGCAGCAGTAGTTGAGTTATGTGACCGACGGGAGAGTTTGTTGGAAAATAGATTGGCAAGGAAAAAATTTGACATGGCATACAGGTTACTGAACACAGGTCGCAAGTTAGAAAAGTTCTTGTGGCAGAATTTCCGCGTACACAGCGTCGAGGCAGTTAAGGTACAGTATTTCACAACGTTTCGCCATGATTGCTTGATCAATTTTGTTTCATGCATTTGCAGAAGACGTCCGCCTTTAAAAATGTCCTACAACAGTGCAAATTGTTCTGTGAGAAACCGCCGAAAGGTTTCGAAAAGTATTTCGAGAAAGGTGGACCGGTGAAGAAGGCGCCTGGGAAAGCAGAGCCAGCTAAAGAAGCAAAGGAAGCAAAACCTCCCAAAGAGGCAGCTGATCCACAGCCAAGACCAAATATTGATTCTGGGGCTAACAAGGGGGCCAAACAGTATGATAACTGGTCATTTGGACTGTTTGGTGGAACTGGAAGTAGGTATGATATCTCAAATAAAATTTATGACTTTATACTAAATACATATAACTATTCAGAGGAAGCGGTGGCAAACCATTTGGAGATGGAGAGAAAGACAGATATTATATAATAGGAGCT
Organism: Nicrophorus vespilloides; assembly: GCF_001412225.1. Classification (NCBI taxonomy): domain Eukaryota; kingdom Metazoa; phylum Arthropoda; class Insecta; order Coleoptera; family Silphidae; genus Nicrophorus; species Nicrophorus vespilloides. The sequence continues at coordinate 86,695 of NW_017098078.1, forward strand.
GTTGGTGCAATTGCTTTCCTGGCAACATTAGCATTCTGGGAAATGGGTTACAAAGAAATTGGATGGAAAGAATTTGTACATACGTAAGTATATTTTGTATTAAAAAAATGAAAATGTCCTAATGATTTATTTTTTTGTAGTTATTTAAGCAGAGGCATTGTTGAGAAATTAGAGGTTGTAAATAAGAAATGGGTACGCGTAAAGTTGACACCAGGGAATGCAGTTGATGCAAATGTGAGTTGATTAAGGTTTGAAGTTCCAATTCAATTAATTTTCACTATTTGTTTGTAGAATGTTCTGTGGTTTAACATTGGTAGTGTAGACTCATTTGAAAGGAACTTGGAGAACGCCCAAATCGAAATGAGTATAGAGCCGCCGAATTTCGTGCCTGTGATCTACAAATCAGAACTAGAAGCCTCCAGCCTATCAGGACTATTACCGACAATATTAATAATCGGTTTTGTTCTATATATGATGCGTCGCTCCGCTGAGATGATGGGCGGAAGGAGAGGAAAGCGCGGCGGTGGTCTTTTCGGCGGTGTCATGGAAAGTACAGCCAAATTAATCAATTCAAGTGATATTGGAGTTAGGTTTAAGTAAGTCACGGAAATGGATTTCTAAGTATGAGCAGTGTTTTCATTGATTGCATTTCAGGGACGTAGCCGGTTGCGAGGAAGCAAAAATTGAGATCATGGAGTTTGTTAATTTCTTGAAAAATCCTCAACAATATATCGATTTAGGAGCTAAAATTCCGAAAGGAGCTATGTTGACAGGTCAGTAATTTCGTATATTGTTTGGCAGAAGGATGTGTGTAATGTTTTTTTGTTTTGATGCAGGTCCTCCTGGTACTGGTAAAACTTTACTTGCGAAAGCTACTGCCGGTGAGGCCAATGTGCCGTTCATCACAGTATCCGGTTCAGAGTTTTTGGAAATGTTTGTTGGTGTCGGTCCTTCAAGAGTTAGAGATTTGTTCTCGATGGCTCGAAAGCACGCTCCGTGTATTTTGTTCATTGACGAAATCGATGCTGTTGGTAGGAAAAGGGGAGGCAGGAGTTTCGGCGGACATTCTGAACAGGAGAACACCTTGAATCAACTGCTGGTTGAGATGGATGGTTTTAATACTACTACCAATGTCGTGGTGCTGGCAGCCACAAATCGCGTGGATATTCTCGACAAAGCCTTGTTGCGTCCTGGCCGTTTCGATAGGCAGATCTTCGTTCCGGCTCCGGACATCAAAGGCCGCGCCAGTATTTTCAAAGTCCATCTGGGACCACTTAAAGCTAATTTGAATAAGGACGAACTTGCTAGGAAAATGGCTGCCCTGACTCCAGGCTTCACCGGAGCGGACATCGCTAATGTCTGCAACGAAGCGGCTCTGATCGCTGCAAGAGATTTGAACGAGTCCATTGTCATGAAACATTTTGAACAGGCCATCGAGCGTGTCGTTGCTGGTATGGAAAAGAAAACAAATGTATTGTCGCCCGAGGAAAAGAAGACGGTGGCTTACCATGAAGCCGGACACGCAGTAGCCGGTTGGTTCTTGGAGCACGCCGATCCACTGCTTAAAGTGTCCATCATCCCCAGGGGAAAAGGATTAGGATACGCACAATATTTACCAAAGGATCAATACTTGTACACCAAAGAACAGCTGTTCGATAGGATGTGCATGACCTTAGGCGGTCGCGTCTCCGAGGAGTTGTTCTTCGGTAGAATTACCACAGGCGCGCAGGACGATCTCAAGAAGGTGACACAAAGTGCGTACGCTCAGGTCGTTCATTACGGTATGAACGAGAAGGTTGGAAACGTCAGTTTTGATATGCCAAAGGATGGAGAAATGATGCTCGAAAAGCCATACTCTGAATCGACTGCTCAGATAATCGACTCGGAGGTCAGGATTTTAATTGATGGTGCCCACAAACACACAACTAATCTGCTCAACAAACACAAGGTTGACGTAGAAAAGGTGGCTGAGAGGCTGCTGAAGCAAGAGATCATCAGCAGAGAAGACATGATTGAAATATTGGGAAAGAGGCCGTTCGTTGAGAAATCCACGTACGAAGACTTCGTAGAGGGCACTGGTTCTCTCGAAGAAGATACCACCTTACCTGAGGGATTGAAAGAATGGAATAAGGAGAGGAATAAGCCCAGCAATAAGGAAGCGCCGAAAGATAGTGTTCCAGATTTATAAATACAAAATAAAGCGAGCGTGAAAACGATACGAATAAATTCTGTTTGTAATAATACTTTTCTTTCTTGTGTACGAGATAATAGTTATATTTTTTTGTTAATATTAAGTAGTAAATAATAATAAAAAATATTAACGTCGTTTATATTTTTTAACTAGATTCGCAAGAATTCGTGCGGTTTCTTTTCCGCACCAAAAATGTTCATCACATATATTATTAGGCACATTATTGTTTCTAGACTGTATTATATCGTTGATATACATATTTGAAATGGTAATTTTTATTAATGTTTCTGAGTTTTCTTTCGCATTTTAACATACCTGCATTTCCAAATAATAGTTAATATTATGTTCTGCCTTTTATAGGAATAAAAATGCAATTTTACAACTTGAAAGAATTGAACGTAAAAAGATTTTTTTTAGTTACGTTTATATCAAATAGCAAGAACATACGAATTACTTACTTGTCGACGAAATATATAAAGTGTTCCTATGAAATGTGAGTATGTACTTAATTATCGCTGATGATAAGAAAATCTAACAATATTTTAAATTAAGATCAAGTCTGTGCTGAGGAACTGCAGGGTATTATAAGCATATCCATTTTATGATCTAAATCTATTTTACAGTTACTATAATAACAATATCAAGTAGTTGACATCTGTCAATGTAAAACAAATTTGTAAGTCAAGTTATTATGATTGGACGATATGAAAATATAAATATTTTGATGAGATAAAAGTTCTTGATTTTTATGATTCCTAGAAATTTATTTAACATATTTTAGATTTTTCTAGAAATTCGTTATAGTATAGATTTCAGAAGTCCATTTTTTTTTGCTTTTTATCTAATTGTATAAATATTATATATACGTACAAATTGCGCTATTTTAAAATGGAAAGAAGACAGTTATTGAGTAATCAATCTAAAAAAACTATATAATTTCCGGAGGCTCTACGAAACTTCTCAAATAAGAACATTTATTTCCCCCGAACGAAGTTCGTAAAACTGCACTTGATTAAATAACTAATTTTAAAGTTTCTCAATTTAAATATATAATTCCTGTACCTCTATGTATAGAGTCCAGTCACTTCTATATGTAATTATATAGATATTAATATGTATTTAAATAAATTATTTTTCAAAGTTTTTAAATAAAATCCTTTAATAAACAACGAACGTTTGTAGAGAAACTTTTATAGGTATGAAAAAACTATTACATACATTATACAAAGCGAGTAAAAAAGGGATTTCTTGAAATTAGTAAATAGCGCTAGGTAATATTATCTCATATTTATTAAAATAAGTATACTTACAAATCTTTTTCAGATAAATATTTCGTTCAAAATATTTTATGTCTTTAATAATCACGCTTTTGGTAATGTCTACTTTATTAAGGTATATCTTTTATTTTGAGTCTGAGCAATCATTGATGAAAATGGAGGAATGTAACAAGTGTATATCAATCGTTCGTTGCGGAGTAACGCACTCCAAGTGCGTATCTATATGCGTGCCGCGTAGAATTCACCTGAGTTCACCTGTTGATTTATAAGATTGAGGTATTCAACAGGTAATTTATTACGGAACACTTTGAACAGCAATGATACACACAAATAAATTAAATTGAGCGCGCGCCGTCCGTTCGCAATGGAAATCTGAAGCGAAACAGTAAAAGATCGAATAGATAGATGTATGCGGAACGACCGTGCTTTTCGGATATTTATCTTTTGGTTGTTTTGATTTACCAGTAAAGTTTGTAATAGTAGAGGTTATTGAAAAAAATAACTAATTTAATATTTAAACTTAAATGTCTGTCAAGTATACTTACTGATAATATTAAACTGAAATGGTTGTTTTTTGTTTTATATCAACTATAGTGTGAAGACAGCATTAGGTGTCATAAATAAAGTAGCGATAAATAAAGTTGATTAATGAGCGTAATAAAATGTAATTAGGTTAAACTTATCTGTTACGTAATGACGGGGCGGTAAAACTGTGGGAGAGAGTGTGGATGTGAAGGGTGAAAATTGGATGTATAAAGAATGGGCGCGTCGTCGCGAGTCCCCGACAGCATCGACATAAAGGCGATTTATGGGGGGTAATACTGGGAAGCCGGAATGGGGGGAAGCGAGAAAATGCGGCCTATTAATGTGCGGAATGCTCACTAGCTCTCAATGCTCCTCCCCGAGCAGGGGGTGCACAACCCCCATACACAAAAAAAAAGATAAAAAAAAGCAACTAGCTGCATGGCAGCTACATAACTGTACTAGTTGGAGTATACGATAGTATAGTTGGCGTGGCACAGGCCCAGACAATTCAACTGGATTCGCACACATCACGTAGCAACGAATCGAGCTGACAATGTAATTTGTCAGTTTTGTGTTTTGTGCTGCACCGAGGGGGCAAAAAACAAAACGGAAAAATACCACCCAAATGCAAACCACCCTCTCTTCCCTCCGTCCATCAACCTCCACCGACTGCATCCGGAACAATGTTAAATTAATGTCTCGCATGTATTCTCACTTCCCGAGCCGCACTACTATATTTACCAATTAAATTTAATTTTACTGGCAGCTTGATGAATGTCTTTCTCTCTGTCTGTCTCTCTCTCTCTTTTACTTCTCACCCTCTCTCACCAAACGCACTCCTAATAACAAATGCAGAATAAACAATTCATTATATTCCTGTCGAGCGTTCGCTTCTTTTTATTTCGTTCATATTAATTATATGTTTATTACACATCGTGCATATTGAATGAGTACATTTATAACCGACTGCATCGATGATTTGGTGCTGCGGTGCACGCAAACTCGTTTATGAACAAAAATACAATGTAATATTCATACGGATGTGAATAGTACGAGAGTTCAATTTTCAATTGTTATGCATAATTCAATCGCACCAATTGATCGGTCGAAGAATTACGTTGCACGACTGACATAATATAATATATTTCTAAAATTTGATACGAATCCAAATAGTTTCAGTTATAATTTACACAACAATTTACTGAATGCATTGCAATATTTTTCAAGACTCGACATTTCTACCATTGTTAAATTCAGTCAATGTTCATTATACGCGACTCAAATAAAGTACATTTTCTGAAAGCCTGGCTTATAAGAAAAAAGTGACCTTGGAAATCAAATTTCATTGAAAGCATAATTATAAGAAATGATTAATAATTAATAACACATTCAAATATTGAGGTCGATAAAATTCGATAGAATAATTACAAACCTGAATTTCCATTATATTTCTTCGATTTTCTTAGCACTTGCTTTGATTTCGTTATAAAACTATTAAATATTGAAGAAGTAAAATGTACAATTTTTCATAATTCATATATATTAATATATATTTAGTTTTATATGGTCGCCTGTATCACGAAAATCTGATACGCAAGGTCGTTGGTTCAATTCCGAAAAATCAACAAAAATTTGTGGTGGCTGTTAAACCTGAAAGGGGTAGTAATAGGGCCGGAGAGATTTATATCAATAAATAAATTGATATAAATCTCTTTTCTTTAAAAATATTTAGTATTAAGTATTGTTAATGAAATCGTCATGTTCAAGTGTGTTTTGTATTTTTTTTATCTATCGTAAATATAAATTTATACAATACTTGTTATATTATAAATTTAAGTTAATATTTAACACCTTAAGTGGTTATGTCGTATATATTCGTCATAGACAAGAAACCATAGCGATTATGACGAATACATTCGTATCATGAATGTACTTGGTGTTCTTAATGATTATGTCGCGTAATCGTTCCTAGTTTTAACTTGTGCTATTTACGATGTAGAAAACATAACGTGAACTTTTTGCTGATGAATTAATTAATAGAAATATAAAAGCCAGCGATAAAAATACGTGGCCACTTCATACAATGAATCAAACTTATGGGGTTAATAATTGAGTCAGACTATAATATAAAAATAAGTTCATGTAAAATTATGAGAATATATTTTAAAAGTAATTCATTTTCAAAGTGAAATAAGGATGTTATAAAATTGAAGTGTGGAGCTGGCAGTTAGCGATTTGATCTTCTTTCATAATGTATTGAATATATAAGAAATTATGTGTGATAAATCAGGAGGGGCAAAATATTCGGCGCCACGAGGAGCGCGGCGGGAATGGGATACGGCGAGGCGCGAATACATAAATTCTTCGTTCCATTTGTGAAAATAAAATGAATAAAAATATTTATCTTTTTGTCAGGGAATTGTGTAGCCATAATAAAGAGCGGAACGTCGACCATAAATTGAGCCGTTTTGAGGCGCCAGGTCTTAATATCTGCGCTCGATTTATTCGTACTCGATATGTGGGTGCATGTGCAACATCCTCATCCTCTCGTTCCATATTTCAGATGGACAACGAATGGTTCAGACCGAGAGGATGCATTGGTTTCGACTGTTGTTACCTAAAATGGAGCCAAATGGATGACACGACGCATCCATCGCCTGGTGGATGTACGTACAGGTGGTCCCTTCAATAATGGAATCCTATCCGTCCATTCACCATCTCCCATCCGTTATTTATAAAGACATATACACTATATACTAAGGGGACGCGCACTGGGACTACAACTACTACCATTCTTTCCACAAGTGCATCAATAAATTACGAATGGGGCATGGCATAGAGAGAGCAGCGCCAGAAACCGTCGTCTGTTCCTATACTTTACTACTACTTCTGCACAACTTGTTTCTTTATTTATATCCAAAAGTGGCTGGATCTTGCTGCACCATTCCCCATCATATAACTTTCATTATTACCAAATGCATACAATACACCACTCAACCACTGTCTATCTACATTTTACAGCATGAAACTGAACTCCTTTCACATGTTATGTCTCTATAGTTCGATTTTTTTGCCTAGGCTATAAAAAAATGTGTAACGTGAAATCAACAAATATGAACAGAAATGAACAATTAATTTATATTTGCTATATGATGTGAAAATAAAAATAATAAAAATGTATTGTAATTACATAAAATTTGTATTTGATATAAAAAAATATGCTTGCTATTAAAGCTAAATAGTGTTTTGAATAGGGATTATAAAGGTGTGAAGCTTTCCACCGGCAGAGAGATTACAGCCGACTTAGAGATCTGCATATTAATGCAGCCCTCTAAATTTCCATTAGCGTTCATTATATTTACGAAATAGGTTGTTATAACAAAAATATAAAATACATTGAAAGTATTCATTATTGAAAATATTTAGTTTTATGTCAAAGTTATTTTTTTGTAAATATTCACTCACTGTAGAAAAAAAGTGTTAATATTGTTTATTCACCTAATACATATAATATTTAGGTGATGATTAAACGTACTTATAATTATGGTGGATGCACCGGGAACATAGATTAGAACTACTATTTTTTTAAATTTAGAAAATATTTTCAATTAATTTTTCTCATAATTATTGGAAATATTATCAAAATATTTTATTTAAGTAAAATTTACTTAATTTTTTGGTGGATGCATCATGTTTTAATTGTGCATTCGTTAAATTTAAAATAATTTAAAAAAAAGTACAGTAATATCTGGAATAGTGCTTCAAATAGTACGGATTCACTATAGTAAAATTAGAAAGAAACTATATTAATTAATATAAATAAATAGGAATGCAATTTTAAAGTCTAAATAGAGTTAATAAAAACTGCAGATATGAAGATGAAAGAAAACGAAACCTTTTCTTGTTCTAAATTTTAGAAATGTCAATGTAATTTTTATATTTTATCAGCTGTGTATTATATTCATTTCAGGTAAATTTAATTATATATTATTATTGAAAATTTGTGTAATGAAATAATAATAAAAAAAAAACTATATGGAAGTAGTTACGAAGATTTAGATTAATTCATGTGCCAAAATATTATATATCTGATGATTATAATCTAAAAGAATCGTTCTAGCAAAAAGCGTGCTTCAAGTAATAATCCGAACGGAACTCTTTTCCTCATTTTAAATAATGGTTTTAATGGAAGAAACAAATTGACTATTCGGAAGTTTTATTGCGGAGGGAAGGAATTTGCAGGGTGCCAGCCGGAAGCGTCCGTGTCATTAATTTGACACTCTTATAGGGATTGTAGTTGTTGCAACTGCAAGCCAGCAAAGCAAGCGAGGATGCAGAAGCAGACGCCATTGCATCGGGGTAACTTTAGCTTAGGTTTGGAGTAGGAGAAGGAAAATGAGAATGAGGAAGAACGGGAGAGCAGTTCACTCTCTTTAGGCGAGGTCGCAAAGGGTGTCGGGCTTCCAATTCCCTTAAGGATCACGAATTAGTTGGTCGCTGCACTTTGCGCCAAAGCCGTTTAATTTCGAAATTAATTGCAATCGAGACTCTCTAATCCGGTATGCAGATATGTGCAAAAAAAAGAAGTAAAATAAAAATTGCATCGTTCGATAATCGTCTTCTTTTTTGCATTATAATGGTGCAGGCGCCGGGTATTCATTTCATAATTTGTTTTATTTCGTTAATTGTCATGATTATTTTAGGTTATTCCTATAATGCAGTGATAGCGAAACTTTAGAGATTAGTGTATCACATTAAGCACACAATTGTCGAATTCCAATATTTTTCATGGATACATAATTGATTTCCAATATTTTCCTCCTAGCTTACAAATCGCTGATATAAATGATGCGTATCACAGAAAATATTTTCACGTGTCACTTTTGACACGCGAGTTATAGGTTTACCATCACTTCGATGACATAAGCATCTAACCACATTAGTTATTCAAGTGATATAACAATTAATAACTGTATAGAGTGAAATTGCATAGTTGGATTGAGACATAGGAAAAATGTTGTTCCTGATAGGAAAGGTGACATAAATTCAAATGGTACATATTACAACATAATATGTATTTTAACATTTTGTCGAATTATTAAGAATAAAATGCTTCATAACTTTAGGAACATGTGCGAAATGCAAGTATTTTTTTTTTTAAAGTTTTTATAAAAAGTAAAGCGTCTTATTTTACTTGGAGAAATATGATACATATTTATTTATCTAACATACTTTTTAGAACAGAAAATTATTGTCACTTTGATAATTATTTACTATTTGTCACTCTTTCAAATCGTTTAACTCTTCAATTAAATTTCTACCCCTAAGTTTTTTTTTAAGCTTTTCTAAACTGTTAAACGTTAAATACCCTACTGATGCTGTCCAACATCTGCATAAAAGTTAGTAAAGTTGTATTGTCAATTTACAATACATGTAACTTTAAATCTAGTGGCGTATTGTCAGTAAATATCACATCGAAAATATGCTATCAATTCACGCCGCCGCTTAATTTCGAAATTAATTGCAATTGTTCAATTGTTCAAATCCATCGCACAGATTCGAGCATATACCAAAAAAAAATATGCGAAGCGTTCGATTATCCTCTCTCTCCTCTCCGGATTTACTTTTTATTTTTTTTTTATAAACCGGTTCAATTCTTTTTGTTTTTGCCGCGATCCCGTATGATCGTTTCGGCAATTTCTCATTACTAGTCGGATCCGTTCTAGAAAATGTATGGAACTGACGTTGCGATAAATCCAGGTGGAGTGAGGCACCCATTTTCAACCCCTGCACACGCAAATGTATATGTATATATATACGTACATGATTTGTTTCAGTCGAACCGACTGAACATCTCTAATTTATTATTAAATCATGCATAATCCGTAATATTATCTCTGCTCCATCCCCGGCTTCCTTCGTTTCCGCATTTCCGCACGGCCCGGATTCACGTGTATGCATGTATGTATATATGCATGTATACGTGCATGCATGTATCAAAAATAAAAAAAAAAGAAATCTGAAAGGAAACGGTGAAAGGCACGCTGTTTAAACATACAGTGATGGCCATGATAAATTGCATTCCTGCAAGCAAAAGCAACATGCATAGTTACAGCAACAACAACAACATCAACAGGAATAAATAAATAAATGGAGAAAAAAATATATAGAGAAAAGGAATGGGAACGTACCGACAAACCGGGGGAATAGAGATGACTGGCACAGAAATGATTGAATCCATGCCGTATTGCGAATGCAGTAAAATAAAATCAAAACATTCGGATGTTATTGACTTTTGTGCCTTCGAACAAACTGTATGTGATTCTTCCTTTTACGTTTTATTTTTGTTAACGCTCAATGTTCGGAACTTTTATAATTGGGACAAATGAGCTATTTGAATGTAAGTACAAATACTTGAACTTACGCAAGTATTTATAATTACATATAATATTTTACTTGGTACACGTGATACAAATTAAGTGTTGCAATAATTATACGTTTGTATATAATATGAACAGTTTGCATATAACGATAAATACTGATATTGCATATTGTAAGCAAGTATATATATTTTAAATTATATACGAAAATATTATATTGTAGTATTCAGTAAGATATTACAAGGAATATAGATTTTTGTTTTCATTATTATTATCTTTTGGGAGATGGTGGAAACACGAGACCCGGACAAATGGTATTTGGTTCTTCGTTTTACGTTTCATCGGATATATATGGAATTATGTTTACAAAATTAGTTGGCGCTCTCGGGGTTCGCGAAGGTTGTTGTTGTTGTTGTTGCTGTTGCTGCGGTGCTGTGGTCCGTTGGTCGCCAAAAGGCACATCGATCTTATTTATCCGATTTAGGTTCTCCCGTTGGGCTGCCAGGAATTGTTTTGGCTAAATGAAATAAAGTGATGCATCGCGCGTTCCACACCTTAATTCAATGTACTTTTGCTAAATTAACAGGACCTCGGACCGACGTAATACATATTTGCACTGGAAATCTGCATCAATCTGAATTATATAATATTTATATTAAACATCAACACATCTTTTAAAACATTATATAACTTAGTATACATACATATAATTTTATCCTTTGCATATGAATTTATTATGTAAACAATAAAATGTACTATTATTACAATACCAAATATTTCTATATACATTTTAAATAAATTATCTTTATATTAAATTCTATAATTAAGTAGTACGTTTAGTGAATGTATAAATTTCTTGTAAAATTGGAAAAGTAGGAATAAACTCAGGAAATAAACATAACATGTCTGGTATAATAAAATGGGACGTTGGAATTGAATAAAGTTATAACGATTATTTTAGGTAAATATATGTAAATACTAGAGAAAATGAATATAGATAATTTTCCATGAATTTCCTTTTTTGTTCTGTTTTCGTTTTGTGCTCTTGCAAAATTTGAATGTATGATTAAACTACAAATGAAATAAGAAAATAGCATATTTAGTATAATATAGTGCAACGTTGGAATTGAACAAAATTATAATGTTTATATATGTATGGTCGATGTACACACACATAAAATAGTAGAAACGGCGACAGATGATGACTGCAATAATGACTGGGATTCGGCCAAATGTCATTTAGATGTAAATATCAGTTAGTGGCTATACGTTTCGAAATTTCCTGTTTCCGGTTGGAAAATCTCGTGATTGCTTGGCCTGTTTGGTATGCAGATATGTTGTGTACTCTGTTGCGTCGACCCAATGTAATTGTTGTTGCTAGTGTGGTGAGGGTGTGCTAGGGGAAGAGGAGGTGGTGGAGAAGCAGGAGGATGATGAGGAAAAGGAAAAGGGAGGAGGAGGAGAAGGGTCTCGACGGCACGATAACCGAATTAAGGCCTCTCAGAAACTTCCTCAGGCCGGTCCTAACCCCCCGGTAAACCGTAAAGTAATAACGACTAGCAGTTATATAATAATAACAATAATAATGTTTCTGAGGATGTGTGTGTGTGTACGTATGTACGAATGAGTTGGTGTGTGTGAATGTGTATGTATATATTATTCAGGAGAGGTGCAATTAAACTAATCTTCGAGGCGCGAGTTTAGTTCAACAAATTTATACCATAACTACATATAAGCCCCTTATACACAATTTAAGCGACTCAATTGTCCGTGTAAATTAAGCCGACAGGGTTAATAAGTCTCCGTCTCAGCCACCCCCAAGCAGCCACCGTCGTTTCGGGATTGAGAGAGAAAGAGACGGAGTGGAGAGTGCTGCTTTTGTTGCTACCGATGCTGTGGTTAAGGCGTCGCCTCCGACCTGACCGTCCCCCTGCCGTCGCCGCCTCCTCCTCTTCTTCCATCGTCGTGATCGTCGTCGTCGCCTTCTGCGATCGCTCATGTGAGCTGGCTTTGTCGAAGGAGACGACCCTCGCTATACGGATTAGTGGGAAAACTATTACTCTAAAACGTCGGAAACTACTTATGGAGACGAAGCAATCAATCAATTACGTAATTAATGCCTACGGGGAATCAGTTTCTGCGTTTCTTGGTATTGATTATTTTCAACCTTTTCCATCAATTGCCTTTTTTGTTTTATGCTCCACGCGTGGAACTCTTTAATTCACGTGTTAAATTTTGAAACGGTTTCCCAAGTTTTGATTAAAAGTGCTATTTCATATTCATTGAACTAGCATATAACTAGGAGCTGCCAGGTGGCGAGACGTTTCGCTTTTAACCGGCAATACAGCCCCCACAAGTGACGTTTGCAAACATTCGAAAGCTTTGAAGAAAAGCAATTAAAATTTGATCAGGGAAAAGAAAAACAATTACAGAACTTAAATTAATGTATTTTCGGTGAAACAAATCAAATATATGTTTATATATTTAATTTATAGATTACTTTATAATTATACTAATAATTATTTCTTACTAATGTGATTTGATGTGATTGAGCGCACAATTATTTTCCAATATCTTTAATTAAACATTATTATATATAATAAATCTAAACATTATTTTTTGTTATAAAAAAGTATATAAAAGAAATCAATTTGAAATGTTACTTTCCGTTTGTCCGTGTTATATAAAATTGAGTTGAAAAGCGAGTTGCTGCAGTTTGGATGGTAACGGACAGAGGAGGACCGAGAAGTTTGCGGGCTGCAACGAACCGCGTCGAGGAGAAAGAAACGTGTCACCCTCAGTGTAATGTAATGGGCCAAATGTAATTTAAAGATAAATTAAATTATCCTCGATTGAATGACGGTAATTGCATCTTCCAATCTGCTGCAAACAATCTCGAGATGACGAGGAGGACGCGGGCCCCGGCTAAATACTGATCTTGCATAATGATGATGGTATTAAGTGTTCTTGGCGAACTGGGCTTATGTATCGGGAGGGGGATTACGGCGCTTTGTCTGCTCACGTTTAATTGCAGACTACGGAATAATTTCCAGCATCTTCGGGGATATTCCAGTACACAAGGTACTACTACTACTACTTGTACTACTCGACGCAACGACCGAATCTCATTATTTTACGAAATACATCATTTGTTTGCTGTTGTATTTGCCAAATGCAAATCTAACTGTTAAGGCATCTATTGAATACGCAGCACTTGACAACTAATCGATAATTACTTGGCATGATTCGCGATGTGTATAAGGAATTTACTTACAACTCGACCCAGTATTCAGAAATTAATTCCCAACATTTTGACATATTTGGAGGAATGTAATTAAATTTAAATTGGCAGTGGAACAGGATTTACTACAAGTATAAAAATTGTTAAATGTACATTTTTCAAAATAACATCTTCTATTTATATAAGCTTATGTTCATTAGACAAACAATACCTGAATGTAGTACTTTATATATTTGTATCAATTCTGAAAACTGCTGCGTAGGATGACATTTATGTCTCAAATCACTCTTGGTGTGGTTGCACCTACAATTTTAAATGTCAATGCGTCAATTTAAAAATGTCAATTGCATGTTTACCAGAATAGATTTTAAATTTTAAAAGACGTTGAATAAATAATGTAAAGTACTTCGTTGTAATGGAAGGCTTATCCAGCATCAAGTTCAACTGTTGATATTCTTCCGGAAATGGAGGGTGCCGCTTACAGCTTTCGCACCTGGTCCTCGCAACCCTCGGAATCTTCATCTCCGACCCAATTGCCGGGGACGTTGAATAATAGAGGAAGAAAGTGTCAGTGATTTGGAGGAATATTTTATGATGACGACGATGGTTACTAATATATGAGAAAAGGATGTGATCGATTTCGGACAGGTTCCCTGCTCTGCTGCGAGGAAACGGAAGCCGGTGCTGGATTAATTTGACGGCCGGAGTTGGTTCTTCGGCCGTGAACTGGTGGCACGGTCCCAGGCGGGCCGTTCCAGGCCGCACTCTGTTGCGCTCTCCTCCTCTCCACCAACCAACCAACCAACCACCCATTCACCCACCACCCACTGACCGGACGGAATCTTGCTGCCAAAACGGCGGCATCGGCATCCCCCCCGCCGCCGCCGCCAACCCGTCCATCCATTCCCTCGTCTCTCCTCATCCCCATCGTCCCGGCGAAGCGCGCGCTTTACGGCCCCCTCAGGTTTCCGCTCCGGCCATGAAAAATTTAATCTAGAATTCCCGTTGAAACTGTCGCATCCAATTCGGTATCCAAAAGCTATCAAGTGCTGTCCGGCTCCGTCGGGAATCCCGTCCGGAATCACAATATGTGACAAGTGATGCGGGCACGACGTGGCCGGCCTAACAAAAAACTAAGCGCAGAGCAGAAACGGGGAATGGAACAACACCCGCAAAACAAGATAATCATAAAAATGGAATCCTTCCTTCCTTCCTTACAACCATCCATCCACAGATATATCTATATATATATATCCTCGTTTCTTCTTGTTTTATTTTAGCGCGGAATCTATCCATGCTAGATTTAAGCTGTTGTAATAAAGAGGAAAAGTTTTGTTACTTCCCGCCCCTACACCGCATTTTTCTCTCCCTTTATATACACACTATACATATATGTTTTTTCCTTCATTTCGTACATTTCCCTCGAAACTTATCGTGTGTATATATATATATATATCCACATATAAGATATATAAAGAGTAAAGTGGGTTAAGACGCTTTCATATATATGTACAAAAATATTTGCGGTTTCGGAGGCAATAACGTCGCCGCCTCCACTTCTACCTCCACCTTAACCAAACGTTCACATAGCATTTATATGCATTGTGATTTTCAACTAGCAATTTCACCATAACTCTTTTACATTATCATGCGAGTAGAACCGCCAGCAACAGCATACCAAAAAAAAAGAAAGAAAATATATTTCTCTCTGTGTTTATATATATTACGGTCCGGTAATGGCGACATTTTATATTCCATTTTGTTTGTATCTAAAGAAAATTGTTCGTGGTTGCTACCTAATATTATATTACATAAAATATACTCGCCCTCGAAGAGCTCGGGATAAAACGCTTCCACATCACCATATCTTCTCCTCATATTCTTGATCACTTAATTTCACTGAACCTACAAATTACTTTAAACGATTCACTTAAAGTACTTCTCTTGTCTGCAAACATTCGTGCTCGCAGAGATGTCAAAAATCGCTGTCACAATTGACATTATTTTTTTAAATTACATAATGAAAATAATCAACATTGCTATTTTAAATAACGTGAGTATTCTGTATTTATCATAATTTTTAAATTATTTTCTAAACTTAAATTGTTAACATTCGAAACTCACTCACTCGATACTCATGGAATAACATTAATTTAAAAGTATTTAGTTTTGAATTTCACATATAATACAATTTCAGCTGAAATTTTAATGTAAATATTTGTTGTTTTTCTTTTGTTCATTTTGTTTTCAACAATAAACGTTTGATTGGATGCAGCTATACATTGCTTTTTCATTTGCAATTCTGCTGAAACTGTTGAATAACCTATGCTATATGTTATTTAATATAAATTGGAGAATAATTGCATATTGTTGCTGATATTTGTTTCGGGATTCATGAAAATTTTATACTCGTACATTTTGATGAAACCAGCTTTACACGTTTCAGCACTACATAACAACGTTTAAATATTAATATAAATATTATTTATAAATATTTAAAAATATAATAATTATAAATCCATCCATTCAAAAGATCATCAGGCAAAATGGGGTTTTAAGATCTCAAAATGACAGCTGTCACTTTGTGTTAAAGTGGTGAAATACTCTTAGGAATTGGGTCACTGTGAAGTAAATTAGAATAAATTCAAGAAGCAAATTGTAAAAATTGATGCGAAAGCTGTTAACTATTAAACATGTATAATTGGTATGTATAGACAATTACAAGTTAAATTAAGAACTTTAGTGAAAACTTGCTTGGAAATTTTCATACATTCAGAAGTACTGCCTACTACAAGTAACTCAATTGGATGCCTATCTTATCAATAAATACAACTACATTAATCCGTTGCTGAAGGAAGGACAAATATAAAAAAATAAGGATTAACACATACACAGGCGACCACGTCAGCTGTGGGACGAATATCAAATAAAAAATTCAACAAAAAAAGCAGGTCGAATATCAAAAAAGACGAATATTGACGTGAACGAATATTGGAGTTTCAGTGTATACTAAAGATTATACGAAATAAAGTTAAGTCTCGAGAATGTAATCTGCAATACTTAAAATTAAGTAAAGCGCGATGACTCTTTGTGCAACAGCACTTACATTAAGATGAAAATGAAGACGAAGAAAAAAATGAATAAAAAAATATATAAGAACCACGGAAAGTGTTCTGAAACATTGTAAATATGTTAGGTGTGACACATCCCCCTCCTAAATAAATATATGGCTTAATAACAACATCACGCATCCAGAATATGAATCAGCCGAAAAGGCTTCTATCGACAACAAGATTAGGTCTAAACGAAGCTATTTATTGCGCGTGGGCAAAAAAAAAACTTTCGGCTTTCCATTTCGTAAAGTGCAAATACCCACACTCGCACGCACACACACACTTCGTGAAGCCAGAAAATCAATGCCAAATTTTTGTACAGCGAAAAAAATCTAAAAAAAAAAACAGGCATACAGAGAAATCCAAGCCTTCGGTGCGAGTTTCGCTACGGATAATCCAAATAATTGCTGTATATATCTGCAGTAATGCGATAGATGCGGCAGATATCGAAAGCTTCCAGATCAAAGGGAGGAATTTTCGAAATTAAATAACAAACACAACAAAAAAAATAATAGAAGGAGGAAATCGAAACGTCGAGAGAAATGGAAAGGCCGCACAATGCGAGAGGAAGTTGTAATATTATAAATGCAATAAATTATTTTCTCAAAAGAAAGAGAAGAGTGAGAGAAAAAAGCAATTGAAGTTATGGATTTGGAGTTGAAGGAGGGGGAGAGGTTTGGAATTGGCGGATGCAGGGAAAGAAAAGTTTCGCCGCGGTAAAGTCTTTGATAAAGTAATGCAGTAAATTTGCTGTTTATGCTGATTGGGTCTCGCGGAAAGCTCTCTTTCCGCATGTATATTTATATGTACGTATTTATGTGAGCGCAAAGAAGAGAGAGACGGAGAGAAAAAAAATGAAGGGAGAGAAAGAGATAAAAGGAAAGAAAAAAGGGCGCAGAGCGAGCAACAAGAGAGAAAACGGGGATGGCTCATTAAGGAAACTCAATAAGGACGGAATCCCAGGAAGGACGATTATTGATTGCGGATGGGGACGTGGGGTGGTGGATCGGTTTGGTCGGATTTCCATTGCATTTATTTGAAGCTCATTAAAAATATGTTTGCCTTTGGAAAAACGCACGAAATGCACAAAAAGCAAACGAAGAAAGGAGAAAAACAAATGAAAGTAGAGAAAAGGAAACAAATGAAAGAGGAAGACAGAAAAAAAAATGGGTAAAACTGGTGGGTGGAAGGGGTGGAGGGTTTTTGGTTTTGGGAATGCGGTGGCTGCGGTTGCGGGGGCGAGACTCTATGTCGTATAGATGCGGGCCATTTCCGGGATTTATAGTGATAGCGTTTCCGCTAAAGCCGCAATCGGATTTCGCTCGGCCTCGAAGAACCAACACGCGCCTCGAAACACAATCGCTTTTTATTGCCAGTGCATCCCTTCGAAAACCCCGAAAATTTCTATCCATCTAATAAAATATTTTATTTAAATAATAATAATAACAAATGATCCAGACCCCTCTTTTGTCTTTGCTTTTACTGTTCTTATAATTTCTGAAAGGAAAAATACATTTCTGTTTTTGTGGACATTTCAAAGGTTCATTTAAAGTAAATTTTACGTCCTTTTCATTCTAATCATAATGGATACAATTCCTTGAATGGAATTTAAAATTTTATATTCGTATAAAATTAAAATCTTCAAATCCTTTGAAATGCGAAAGAAACTGGTGTTTGCTTGAATGTTTTAAAAGCTTTGTTTTCTTTAAATCTGAAAAGTTTTATAGCAAGCAATAGTAGTTTCCTCAATTCTAAATTTGATACAACTTTTAGAATATTTACATTTTTCTATAGTTATAATTGATTAAAGTAGAAATACACTACTCTCTTTCTATTCTTATGTTTCAAACACTAACACTCGAATGCACTTTTTCAGGTTTATTCGCTATAAACTTTACGTCCTTTAAACCCCCCAAAACTTTTATTTGGTATAAAACATGAGTGGTTTTCTATTCTTACCTCTATTCTAAACAGAATTTATACTGTTCGAAGAAGAGTCTAAGCTTCAGTGTCCATATTTAAATTTGATAAAACTTGTATTACCACATTCAATCTTTATCCTCTTATTAAAATTACTTAATTAAATTGTAAGTTCCTTTATAAGTGAACATTTATATTCAGTTACAATTTCAAAAAGTAGAAAAAAAAAACTATTGATTGTTCGTATTTTTCAAACGTTGACACTTGAATTTACTTTTTTTTAGGTTTATTTGCTATAAACTTTACGTCTTTTAAACCCACCAAAACTTTTATTTGGTATAAAAGAAGAGTGGTTTTGAATCCTTACTTCTATTCAGAATGTATACCAGCGTTCTTCAACCTTCTTACACCTACAGACCATCGAACATTTGAGAAATATTTTGAGTTAATGTTTAAGATAGAAATAAAAATAAATGTAGACAATGTAAATATATTATAAACAAAAATGTCTACATCTTGTCCAGAATTAATATTTGTAAATCATTTTGACAGATTGTCTATTTTATTTGATCATAGTATTCACAGTTAGGCTATCATGTCATAAATACATGTAAGTTTAAAATATTCTTTTTTATAATAGGTAACATTTCTAAATTAAATTTTAAGTTTCTAAAATATGTTGTGTTATTATATCTAATACTTCCATTTTACAATATTTATTAATCACAAAATTCTCTAGTGTGCTAAGATTTACATTTATCTGACAGATGAAACACTATAACAAAATCATCTGTCAAAACTAACAGATTTACTTCATTGATTTCAATTAAACAACAACAGATGTAGTATACACGTAGTTAATATTGAGTGGAGATTTTGATTGACGTTTAATATTTGGTACTTGAAATGTGAAATTATCTAAACAAATAAAGTTGAATAATAGAAATAAAAATGAATTTGTTACAATACAAACTTTAGCATTGCTATAATTTGGATTTACTTATCCATGTATAATTAAGTAATTTAGTTTACTTTTAATTATGTTTTGCTGAAAATGTTCATTACTGTCAGAAGACAAAGGACACATACATACGTTTGTGCTAGAAAATATACATACAAGAGTTATTTAGTTACAGTTATTGATAACATACAAGAATATTGTAATATAATGCTTATTTTCATTAAGGTTTTCTCATTGATCTCGGAATAATTCAAACGGTAAATGTCTTCGGTAGACGAGTCGATATTTGATTTTCCAAATTGGTCGTTTGTACATGCGAATTAATGAATAAATACAATTCCACGAAGAGCGAAGCGGAATTTTAGTGGAATCAATAAAAGCGCGCAATCAGATGAAAAGCGTTTCCATTGATTTGCGATTATCGGAATTATACGCTCATGACTTAATCGCACATGGAATTGATGTTAAAAATAACTGCAAGGGGGCCGATCCATATATCATTCCGATTTCCGAGCTGGATACAGAGTCGCAATGCAATATAGTAATTTCAAATCACAATGGTCCGAATGATGAAATGTTTAAATTCACGTACAGGTGCATAATAATTCGAAAATAGTAATAATTGATGCATTTACATAAAAAATGTTACCTATTATAAAAAAGAATATTAAAATTTTAAACTTACATGTTTTTATGACATGATAGCCTAACTGTGAATACTATGATCAAATAAAATAGACAATCTGTCAAAATGATTTACAAATATTAATTCTGGACAAGATGTAGTATATTTTAGGACAAATGAAACTTTGAAGACTGTTTATCTTCTGAGATAACAAACTACACCTAATATTTGACTACTCTCATTCTGAATACTATTACTATTCAAAATTGACAGGTTGTCAAATTGCACTACAAATACCATTGTGGGAAAAAATATAGTATCTTTTAGGAAGATTATTTTCATCTGATACAATCAACTACACCTAACATTTGACATTTCTTGAATTTGACATTCTTTTCTAGTGCACCAATTATACACTACTAATAATTTTTATTGTTAATTATGGAGCCCGAAAATTCATGTGACGTCTGAATTAATATTTTTTATTGAATTATAGAATTTAAAAAAAATGTTGATAAAGATTTCAAATAGATTGAGAAACTTAAACTGAATTTAAAATTATAGCAACTCGTCTAATATTTATATTTAATTAATTTAAAATCAACTTTCATCTTATGGGTTGTGATCCAAAATTGAAATAAATTTATAATGGATTACGTAATGACAGCTATCAACTTGTGTCAAAGCTAAGAACTTGTCAAATATTGTTAGCAATTCGGTCGCAGTATAACTATAAATAAATTTGTTGGGTCATATGAAAGAAAGGTTGAGAAACTCTGTTCTCTAGTACATACCTCGCATAGTCAGGATAACTACATTTCACAAAAAGTGACTTGACAGTTAATAATTAATGTACAAAAAATAATTTTATTTACTATTTTTTTTAGAAAACTATATAATAATTGATCAAAATAAAAGTTAAATTATAATTTAGTTTGTTTTGAAATTTTCAAATGAATTTAGACTGATCGAAGTCGGACTATGCGAGGTATTAATGTATATATTAATATTTGTATAGACACTATAAAATAGGTCGAATATCTTATTATTTTGTGAATAAATGAAGTGAAAGAGTTAGTTAAAAGCTTAATTACAAAATTTAAAAAAAAAACACATTATTTTAGTTAAAACGAATTCATTAGTTACTATGATGAATGAGAATAATTTGAAATTGCCAATCGGGCGTGGATGAATCCGTTAAATCCAGGGAAAATCAATAAATTTTATTAATTATAAACGTAAATGTTGACGGCGGAAAATAATTGAGTTAATTATTAATTAAAACGAACTTTTCACGCTGTCTCTCTCATTCTCTCACACTCTCCTCTATGTGTATCTCTCTGTCTCTCTCAAACACACGCTCTTTTATCTATATATCTCGTTCGCTTTCAAAAAGTGCTGCATTTCAGATAGCTTTCAATTAAATTCTGGTCCAGTTTAGCAGTAAATTGGACAGAATGCAGATTTTTTTACCCGTTCGTGCGTTCTAATTGATTGGACTGCTAATTAAATTGGCGCATGTAGCTGTTGGACACATACGTGTTTTTCAAGTCCCCCCCGAACAAAACTGCGCTGCATTCGACTACATCAACAAGTTTACAAACGAATTTACATATAGATAACTTATTAATTATCATTCGATTGATGCAAAAAATATAACAATTATAATTTAATTAATTAAAATACATGTGTTAAATAAATAACTACTTGATATATATTTAACTGATGAAAGTTAATCAATGTTTATTGAGGTATTTCCCTCAAATTGATGATCAATTCCGATTTCCAAAATAGGAAACAATACATCTTAATAAACAATGGTTAATAAGCACGAAAACGAAAACCTCTTATTGAACAATATAAATTAATATACAATCATAAAATCAAAAGTGAATATGGTTTTGTTTGTCGTATTGTGAGTAGACTAAATGTATACGTAATTTACAGTAATAAAGCTTTACCACCAATAGAATTTGGAGGATTATTGTTTTGTTTTATTTTAATTGGTTATTAGTAATGTGTACAAAACGCTGTTTTTGAATGGAGGCTTAGAGGTTAATTTTGGATTAAAATTCTGAATGTGTGTCAAGCAACGAGAACGCCCGAATTCTTCTTGCAGACTTAATCCCGGTGTTTAATTTCTCTAATTGGCCCGTCTCGTCCTCTCGACTTCGTAAAACTGTGCCATTAATTCTTGCTTTACCCTTTGCCCTTTCGTATTTATATTTTCCCTTTTCTTTCTATCCTCGAGAAGTCGCAGATGGCTACTGTCAATGTATTCAACAGACATGCATTCAGAACGTATTTATATTAAGTAACTCTCCTTAATTGAAATTACTTCTATTGCTTTCAACACTGACTCTACTTATACAATGACGTAATTACTTACTAAAATACTTAGCTATATTTATGTTTTGTTTTTATATACATATAACAAATTACAAAATGACATTTAACCCGTAAGTACCATGGATGGGTCAAAGTGACCCACTTGTTAATAACAGTTAATTTATTTTATGAACCCCTGTTGCCAATTAAAATATTGTATATAAATAAATGCTTTCCAAAAAATAATGAGTAATTTAACTGTTATATAAATATTGGGAATTTGCATTAATGATTGTTTATTTTTTTGCTATGAATTGTATATTTGACAATGACGACTGCAACAACAAAGTTTATATGATATTTCACATATGATTTGTCTCTTTATAGAACAACCCCTGTGTCAATCCCGAATCTGCAATCTCAGACATACTAAAATTGACTTTGCGTCGCAGCTGTGCCGTGCGAAAGTTCTAAAACTTGTTGAAGGCTCCTCCACATTGGATATTCAAACCCAAATCTTTTGTAGTGCCCCCCAAAACGTAATACAGCATAACTTTCCGCAAACTTCGTTTTCATACGACAAACATGTATGATTTTTCCAATCAAAAAATATTATTTATTTTGATATGTAAAGAATATTTTATTTCATTGTATTTCCAATCTTTGAAATTTAACAAATGTAGTCAAGTAATTCAACTTTCTACTCATTGTTTTTATCTAGTTTAATGAATCAATTACATTACAATAGTTGTACAAAAAGTACCAAAATATAGTTTAATAGTAACTAACCTAAGATCCAAATTTTTCTGTGTCGCGTTTAATTAGTAAATTGAAATAAAGTAACACAATCTAAATTTGTTGTATTTTCATGTTGTCAATTTTTCAGAAAGATTTAGTTAATCCGAAATATGTTAAGTTGATACAATCTAAATAGTTTTCAGTTAAATAAAATGTTTCAATTTTTTATTTGTTTGTAGTCATTTACTTGTGTATTTTAGTATCAATTGTATTTTATAGAAATGAAAATGCAAATCTTATTTCGTTGTTGTGTACGAAAATACGTGCCAAGTTCTTGAGAACGACGTCATATGGATTTAAAAGACTACTTTCCTTATAGATGCAATGTGTGTTACATTCGAAGTACTTTTCAGCCAATAAAAAATGTAGTAAGTAAAGCAAAATGCATTGTATATAAATAAAAACAAATATACATATATATATTTTACTAGTTAAAATTGTAAAAAGTAATAATAATGAAAATTAAAATATATATACAAGGATTATTGACCTCAATAATAAAAACACGTAAAACACGTCAATTTGTAAGTCCATAATGTGACTATCATTATTTTATTTTACTTATATATTTTTGTTACTCTTATTGTAATTCGTATTTTTTTATTTAATAAAGTACCATAAATAAAGATTTTGTGTATTATAAAAAATATTAGTAAAAAATAGTAACTTTATTTTGCATACGACTGAAAAATTTGCGTAACATTCTTTTGTTATATTTTTATTTTGATACAAAGTTTTCATTCAGATAAAATTGGAAGGATTGTAAGTGCTGTATTACGTATGTCAAAAATAAATGATATAACTTCAATATTTAAAAAAATGACATTACATAAATAGTAACGCTTCTTTTATGACAGTTAAAATTTATTTTTCGATGATCCAATATATTCGATCTTCCTGCATTAAAGGTAGTCGCTTTATTGGTAAATTAAGTTAAATAGATGTGAATTAAAGATGCGACGACTAAATTTTATTTTATTGAAATTTTGATAAAAAAGTTTTCACTGATATCAAATTGGAAGGACTTTGAAAAAATACATTATACAACCTCAACATTAAAAAAATGACATTACATTAAAATCGTAACGCTTCTTTAATGACAGTTAATATTTCTTCTTTGATGATCCATTTTTGGTTGTATATTCCAATTGGAGGCTAATAATATCTTCGATCTTCATGCATTAATAGTAGTCGGTTTATTGGTAACTTCAGTTAGATAGGTGTGAATTAAAGTTGAGGCGACTAAGTTTTATTTTATTGAAATTTTAATAAAACGTTTTCAATGAAATCAAATTGGAAGGACTGTGAAAAAATAAATGATATAACCTCAACATTAAAAAAATGACATTACATTAAAATAGTAACGCTTCTTTTATGACAATTAATATTTCTTCTTCGATGATCCATTTTTGGTTGTATATTCCAATTGGAAACTAATAATATCAGTTTAATATTATGTTTAGATACGTGTAACAATATCTTCGATCTTCCTGCATTTATAGTAGTCGCTTTATTGGTAACTTAAGTTAAATAGGTGTGAATTAAAGATGCGGTGACTAAATTTTATTTTATTGAAATTTTGATAAAAAGTTTTCACTGAAATCAAATTGTAAAAACTTTGAAAAAATACATTATATAACCTCAACATTAAAAAAATGACATCACAATAAAATAGTAACGTTTTTTATGACAGTAAAATTTCTACTTATTATGCTTTTTGGTTGTTTATTCCAATTGGAGGATAATAATATCAGTATAAAATTATGTTTAGATACGTGTAACAATATCTTCGATTTTCCTGCATTAATAGTAGTCGCTTTATTGGTAACTTAAGTTAAATAGGTGTGAATTAAAGGTGCGGCGATTAAATCACCTGGAAAATAATGGATGTGTGTATCTGTGCGATTTGCTTGAATACATTAGAGTCGTTGTGTGTGTATACAAACAGGTTGACCATCATTTGATAAATAAGTTGGGAGTGGCGGAAGACAAAGCGGCATTGTTTCCGTTTTATCTAAGTTTATTTAGAAGGTTCGTGTTAAAGCGTACCGGTCGGGTCTGATAACAATTTTCCATGGCACAATGCAAAAATTAACGCCGTAATATAAGTTTAATTATAACTGAAAATGGAAACAGCACGACCGAACAATACGCGCGGCGCCCAAACACAATGCCCTGAATGCCTGAACCCCCGAACAACCACCGCCGCAGCAACAGCACCACCGGCAAATTCACCACCTTTTGTTAATTCCCATCGATTCAGAACGGCGCCCTCACTTTATTTATAATATCAATATAATTAACCAACAAAAACATCGCTTCCTATTTCCCATCAAACAAACAAAACAACAACAACAAAAAAAAAGAGAGAAGGGAAATTAATTTATATTTAAATGTATCCTTCCGAGGAACACGAGGAACGAAATCGCTGCCTCGTTTTTCCACCCTCTTTACTCCTCATCCTGCACGTCCTCATTCTCAAAACCCTCCTCTTCGTTGAGGTGAACTTGCGAAGAGCGCCCGGCAAGAATAATAATAAAGCTACCCAAAGTACACTTTTTTAAGTAAACTCATTACCCGCATCCCTCGGGACTTTTTAAAACTTTCCAACTTAGCTAATCATTCCCCTCCTGCTGCTACTGCTACTGCTGCTGGCGCAGAGTGGTTACTACTCTTGCTCTTTCGCACAGCCCGCCTCCCGAAAACGCGCAATGAAACGAATAAAGAATATAAAAAAGTACGCGACGGATAGAGAGAGGGAGTGAAGAAAACGCGGGGGATGAAATGGAGGCGACCTCATCGTTATATGCGTTAATACTACACAAACGGTTTTCCTTAATTAAAATATTTAGCCTGGATTAGTTTCGAAGTACACTGGAAAGTGTCATTAGAGCTATATATTCGGGAGTTATAATAATAACAATAATAACTGGGTTTCTATTTAAATCCCTGCTCTCCCGCTTTATCCTACCATTGCTCTGTCTCTTTCTCTCTCGCAAACTAACATTCGTTGTGAATGTGTGTTCTCCTCTGCTTCTGTCGGACGGTAAGGGGATTATGGTAATGCTCTGGAAGAGGGTCAACTCGAAAGAGTCTTTTAAACCAGCTCACTTACAAGCAACATGCAAATTTTAACAACTAAATAGGAAATTCAAAGTCGCATATTTACTATTCCTTTTTCCCGGCCGCTCCCTGCGTCTGGAATAAATATGTACAGCATGTAATAATTTAAAAAGTAACCTCAATCTCGAGTGCGTTCCTTTTACTAAGTTCTACGTTTCTTTATTGAACACACATTGCTTATTCCTTTCATTCAGCATTTATTTATTATTTAACTTTGACGTACGCGCTACTCGACAAGTAATATTACGCAATCAAGTAAAGTATTTTATTTAAGTTGAATTAATACATAAAACAATGCAAGATGTTATTTTAAAATTTTCTTGCCACTTTATATTTATTCGTAAATATTCATACATCTGACAGAAATATCAATCACTCGTACCAATGTAAAGGTTATTATTAAACTGAACATTAAAATTGAACGTGTAACATCAATATTAACCATGTGTACTAGGTAAGAGGTTATTATTTATCTCTTTTATAAAATTTGACATTAAATTTGACACGTGACATAAATGTCAAATAACCAACTCACAGGTTATAATTAAATTGACTGTTGACATTTGACAACATATTTCAGTAGTCATTACAAATTTTATTCTATTTAAAAATTAAAATACTACTGTCAAATTTGTAATGTAGTGTATTCTCACTACTATGTGCTATATGTGACATAAATGTCAATTAGAAGTACTATCATTGCTTATTACATACGCTAAAATTTAATATGTAACATCAATCACTCGTACCTACTCGTAGAACTTATAAATTAACTGACAAATCTGACATTTGACATCAATATCAACCATGTGTACGAACTAAGAGGTTATTATAATTAACCCTTGTAGACGCATAGTATATTTTACCCACTATCTATTACATCAGTTTAAATGCTTAAATCTTATGTAATTATAATGTATAATTTCTTGGAAAAAAATATTTTAGAAGGAATTTAGTACACAAATAGAAATATTTATTTAGTTTATTTTATTACAAACAATCGGCTAGTTGCTGCAGTTCAACATCAGTTAGAGGGCGGGTCTCCGAAGAAGGTGCATTTGAAGCCATTATACCAAAAANCACTGTATACCAGTCACTACAAAAATCACGGCGCCACATATAAAACGTAGCGACGCGCGCGATGGGTAAAATTTACCCTGGCGTACTTTATATTACAGCTGACAAGTAGTGACTGCTCTAAAAATAGGATAATTTTAGGTATGCCTTCAGAATAGTCGATTTGGAAGGTACTGAGGAGCGGCAGCACGTAACTTTAAAAACAAGTCTGTTAGAACAATTAACTCTAGGTATGGGTATGTTTTACCCACTGCGCGCGTCAACAAGGGTTAAGCGGACAGTTAAAATTGGTTATTTATAAAAATGTTTATTAGTATTTGACAGCTCATTTCAGGAAAATGACAGTTTAGAACTGACAGTAAAGTCTGGATTTCTGAATTTAATTTGAGATAGTAGTAATTAGCATGTCTTTGAGACACTGTATTTAACATTAAATTTTCACAACATATAAAAAGTGAGCATTTTAAGAAATATAATCGAAAGTGATAATTAACTTTCAAAGTATATTTTTCTCACAGCTGTTATATTTACGTTAATGAGTTTTCATATGTAAACTGAAATGTTAAAAAAATAGGGAAATTGGTTTACAGATAGAGATTGAAAACTTTACAAGTGCCTTTTTCATGAAACATAAAACATCAGCAGCGAAATAATTAGTGTTAGTTGCGCGTGAATAAAGCGAACATAGGATTTCAGCAGCAAAATAAAAGAACAAAGAGCGGAATCACCGGGAATTGAAAATAAATGGAGGGAGGGAGAAAAAAAAAGTTTTATAAATCAAATAACTTTAATGAGCAAACTGCAAATTTTAGCGCACATTACGTTCCCACCGAATTTGTTTTTTTTTCCCTTGAATTTTTTTTTCCGCTTTCCCGTTAGCGCTCGGTCGTGTTTCCTAGTTCCCTGCACATTGTTCGTGCATAAAAATTTCCGCAGCTAGAATATTTCAACGTTTAGCGCGTTTCCAGTTGAAATATTTTCTGCGGCGCCGTAAAACTTGTTAGCTGTAATAATAATAATAATAATGGGGTGGTTTTGAGCAGGGCCGAACCAAAAAAAAAATGTAGAGAAGAGAGGAAGATGTATGCCGGTTTCGAGGGACGTGGGGCGTTGACGAAGAGCGGCGATGTTCTTCTGCAGTGGTGCCATCGTCGCCGCAGCCGCCTCCGATGTTGACGACGCCACAGAGGGGAAGGATAGGGAACAAAAAAAGAGAAGATGGAACTCGGCTCGGCGTCGAACGGAGTGAGGAGGAAGGAAGGAAAAGGGAAAAAAAAGGGAGGACACATATAGAGAAAAAAAGAACTACCCTCGTCGTTCTCTCTAAACGTCCAAATGAGCGAATGGCCGCGAGGGTTAGCCATGCAGCCAGGCAGAGCACACATCCACATCCACATAACGAGCAGATCAATAGCACCTGTAAACGTAATCATGCGAAAGTTTCACGCGGAGGGTTTTGGGCTGGAAACGAGGACCGTGCGCGCCGTAGGGGCTCCAAATTAAATTACTTCAACTCGCTCTCGCCGTCCTTTTATATCTCTATACACACACACACCTACGCATATACACATAAAGAGAGAAGTGTGTATGTGTTGGAGAGAGTACAACTGTATATGTGCGAAAGAGAGAGAGAGTAAGAGAGCAGGAGAGAAGACTGGCTTCGCAAAACTACAGCTCTCGACAAGCGCCCCTCCAGGATTAGGAGACTTTCAATTAAGAAATCCCACGGCAATTTATTCGATTGCGGACGCCAAAACCCAAATACCCTTCCGAAAGCTCAGCTCGCTCAGCACACTAAAGTCTATACCTTATACACGCCGTGTTATCTGGATGCTGCTGGTTGCATCGACGACTACCCGTTCATTTCGCATCGGAACGTGTAAAGCCAAATAGAATCCAATTAGAATCGCTGCGAGCAGAATTGGAGAAGGAATAAAAAAATACAATAGTGGGAGTATCAATGTTTTCAATTAAATTAAGTGTACCTAACAGATTGATTTCGGTTAGTGTCTCTATATATGTAAGGGATTTAACTTTGTTCTTTCGATAATTGGGTAAATATAATGATATTTGCGAATGTAAAGTTGTATTCTAAATGGTCTTCAGTTGTGTCATTGATTCTTATTAAGTAATTACATGTTATTCTTCTCCCAAACTATTGATGACAATAGGATTTAATAATGCAGAGAACGATGATGACAATATAGATTTTACAGAATCTCCAAGTTAATGAATTGTATCAAATCACTTTTCACAGACAATCTTTCATAATACTAAGTAGCATTGAAGCAACAACTACATTTCGAAAAGTAAATAAAAACAAAAATCTTTGTGCTAATGTTGTAAAGTAATATAGTTTGAAACAAGACTAATCGAGAAACTAAATAAAAATAGAAATAAACCGCACAAAAAAGACTTGATTGTTTAAAGCAGCGGTCGGGGAACCGGGGTAAATTACCCAAAATGGGATAAAAATGAAATTTTTCTAATTTCATCTTACCAAACTCAGAGAGCGGTTCTCTGAATACTTTTCAGATCTTGTTGTACAAACTGTGAATTGGGTTGTAGATTCTTTTAAATGTGAAATTACTAGCATACCAGAAGAACCTCCAGGTTTGGCAGAGGCAATTGTTGAACTTCGATCCAATACTGAAGCACGTATTCAATTTGAGACCAAAGCAAATCTGTCGTATTTTTGGTAAAAAAAATGCTGCCATTTGCAACAACCTACCTTTGTAAACAAGACTTTTCCAGAAAACATAAAAACGAAAAACAGAAATCGATTAAACG